>NC_092718.1:66593550-66814659 GCF_047496885.1 Scyliorhinus torazame
GGGCGGAGCTTTGAAGAGGTCGAGGCGGCAGGCCCGAGCGCCATGTAGGGAGGGTGCTCCACGTCGGATGGCTCCCACCTAGGAAGAAGAAGGTTGAAGCCTGGTCCCAGGTGAATGTAGAGGAGAAAGAAAGAAGATTTATGGAAGTTTGGTAAAAGTTTTTTTTTCAAAAAAGAAGAATGTCAGATTGATGAAGGGCAGGAGGGTGAAGGGGGAGAGAGGAGAAAGGAAAGAAGATAAAAATCAATAAGCCGCTAAAAGATGCAAAAGGCAGCGTCAAAGAAAGGAGGAAACGCGGGTTCGCCGCCGAAGGAGAAGACGAGCAAAAGCAAAAGTGTTGACAGGATGGCGGAAGCCGAACTGCAAGGCGGGACCGCACTACTTACGGTGGAGAAGATGACCGAGGTGATGGTGGTGGAGCTGGAAAAATGTTTGGTGAGGCACATGGAGATCCTGAGGAAAGAGATGGTGGTCATGGCGAGGTCATTGTTGGAGGAGGCAATCGGCCCGATCAGGGTGGAGGTGGCAAAGGCATCGGCCGAGGTGAGAGAGCAGGGCGAGAAGATGAAGGAGGTGGAGGAGGCCGTGACACGACACAGCGACCAGGTCACCTCGATGGGAGACGAGCTGCGGAGGGTGGTGGAGGTTAACAGAGGGCTCCGAGCAAAGCTGGAAGACTTGGAAAACCGCTCAAGGCGGCACAATTTGAGAATTGTGGGCTTGCCCGAAGGGAGAGGGCCCAAGGCCAACGCAATACTTCGCTAAGAAGTTGGCGGAGCTGATGGGGGAGGGTGAGAACCCCACCCTGTACAAGCTAGACTCAGCTCATCGGTCATTAAGGCCGAAGCCCAAAGTGAACGAGCCGCCAAGGGCAATAATTATCTGCTTCCATAAGTTTTGCATGAAGGAGAAAGTATTAAACTTGGCGAAGCAGAAGCGTGAGGTGCTGTGGGATGGTACTGCGGTTCGGATCTACCAGGACTGGACGGTGGAGTTGGCAAAAAGACGAGCGGCGTTTGGGCGAGTGAAGGCGGCTTTGTACAAGAAGGGGGTGCGATTTGGTGTGGTATACCCGGCGAAGTTGAGAGCAACATATAAAGTCAAAGACTTTTATTTTGAGACAGCGGAGGCGGCTGAGGCGTTCGTGAGGGCAGAAGGCTTGGGACAGACGTGAAGAGCGGAACTGGAAGAGAGACAGTGGACTGTGTTTGAGCGGCTGGAAAATGTACAAATGTTGCAACTTTCTTTTTACTGATTTGTATTGAAATTTACTTCTCTTTGCATTGTTACAGAGTTCAAGTTAATGGCGTTCTGTGTTGCGACGGTTAAATGTTATGTTAGTGAATTGTAGGGGTTGGGTTGTTGGGTTTGTTTTGGTGTTTCTTTCTCTGGGACTGGGCGGAAGGGGGCGAGAGGTATTGGCGGGGGGGAGCCACCTGCGCTAGCTAACTAAAGTCAGTTAGTGAATGGGGGTGAGGTGAGAGGAGGACTGCGGACGTTGGAGCCTAGATAGCAGGCTTCAATGGGCCTACGAGGCGAGCAAGAGGGGTTGGAGGGAGGGATGTTGGGGGATGTTTTTGTAGGGGGGGTTCTTGGGAGGGGGGAAGGGGTTCGATGTTAACAATGGACAGGGGCGGGTCAGGCTTATGGTGCAGGGCCCGGTGGTATGGTGATGGTGGATAAGAAAGGTGGAGGGGGTGAGAGACCCCCAGTAAGGATAATCACATGGAACGTGAGAGGGCTAGGAGTTCCGGTCAAGAGGTCAAGGGTGCTTGCACATCTTAAAAGTTTGAAAGCCGATGTAGCAATGCTGCAGGAGACTCACTTGAGGGTGAAGGACCAGGTGAGACTGAAAAAGGGCTGGGTTAGCCAAGTGTTTCACTCCGGATTTGATGGAAGGGCTCGAGGGGTAGCGGTGCTGGTCAGCAAAAGGGTACACTTCCAGATGGAGAAGGTGGTGGCAGATCAGGGGGGTAGATATGTGATTGTGACAGGGGCATTGGAGGGGAGATTAGTGGCGCTGTTAAGTGTATACGGTCCCAATTGGGACGATGTGGGATTCGCGAGGAAGGTGGTTGGGGCTATTCCCGACTGAGGCACGCATGAGCTGATTGTGGGGGGGGGACTGGAACCTGGTGCAGAAGCCAAGGTTGGACAGATCACGGCTGCGCTCGCTAGTCCCATCAAGGGGGGCGAAGGCGCTGGCTGGGCTAATGGTGGAAATGGGAGGGGTGGACCCTTGGAGGTTCCTGCACCCATGGGAACGGGAGTATTCGTTTTTCTCAGCGGTCCATAAGGTATACTCGCGGATCGACTTTTTTGTGGTGGGGAAGGCTTTGCTGGCTGGAGTCAAGGGGTCGGAATACTCTGCAATTGCAGTGTCAGATCACACTTCACATTGGGTGGATATGGTGCTAGAGAAGGGGGCAGCACAGAGACCGGGGTGGAAACTGGATGTGGGGCTTTTGGGGAACCAAGTATTCTGTGAGAAAATTGAAAAGGTAATTAAGGAATATGTAGGTTTCAATTGTACGGGTGAGGTGTCGAAGGCAGTCGTCTGGGAGGCTCTAAAGGTGGTGGTGAGAGGTGAGGTAATTTTGTTTAAGGTTAGGGTGGATAAGGAGGAGAGGTTGGAGCAGCAGAGGGTAGTAGATGAGATGTTGGAGGTAGATAGGAGGTATGCAGAGGATGGGGACCCGGCGTAGCTGGAAAAGAGGAAGGAACTACAGGCAAGCTTCGACTGACTGTCCACCAGGAAGGCGGTGCGCCAACTGAGACGAGCAAGGGGTGCAGTTTATGAACATGGAGATATGTTAGCAGGTCAGCTCCGGAGGGAGGCAGCGGCAAGGGAAATTCTTCAGGTGGAAGATGGGGCAGGGAAGTTGGTGGTGGCCCCAGTGCTGATTAACAAGGTTTTTGAGGAGTTTTATGAGAGGTTGTACAAGTCAGAGCCACTCGGAGGAGACCGTGAGATGCAGGAATTTCTCGATGGGTTGGAGTACCCGAGGCTAGGGGAGGGGGACAGGGCTACATTAGAAGGAGCAATAGTGGAGCAGGAGATAAAGGATGCGATTGGGAGGATGTAGTCGGGGAAGGTGGCAGGGCTGGATGGGTTTCCGGTGGAATGTTATAAAAAATTTAAAGATAGGTTGGCACCCCTGATGGTGGGGATGTTTGAGGAGGCGATAGGGAAGGGGGTGTTGCCGCAAACCTTGGGGCAGGCATCGATTTCCCTGTTACTAAAAAAAGATAAGGATCAGACGGAGTGTGGGTCGTATCAGCTCATATCACTTCTGAATGTGGACGTAAACGTGTTGGCGAAGGTACTGGCGGGTAGGCTGGAGGAGTGCCTCCCGAAGGTGATAGGGGAGGATCAGACGGGGTTCGTGAAAGGGAGGCAGCTGTTTTCGAACATTAGGAGGGTTTTGAACGTTGTTATGGCACCGGCGGAAAGAAAGGAAACAGAGGTAGTTGTGGCATTGGACGCCGAGAAGGCGTTTGATCGGGTAGAATGGGGGTACCTGATGGCAGTGCTGGAGCGGTTTGGGATTGGACCAAGGTTTGTGAACTGGGTAAAGCTATTATATAAGGAACCGAAGGCGAGTGTCCGCACAAATAATATCAGTTCGAGATATTTCTCTCTCCACCGTGGGACGAGATAGGGATGTCCTATGTCTCCCCTTCTGTTTGCACTTGCGATTGAGCCGTTGGCCATTGCATTGAGAAGTTCGGGAGCATGGAAAGGAATAGTGCGGGGGGGGCGGGGGGGGGGGGGGGGGGGGGGGGATAGAACATTATATGCCGTCCTTATATGCCGACGACTTGCTGCTGTATGTGTCGGAGCCGAGTGCATCGATAGGCGGAATATTGGAGCTACTGCGGGTATTTGGGTCTTTCTCGGGGTACAAGTTGAACCTGGACAAGAGTGAGTACTTTGTGTTGTCTCGGCCGGGGGTGGGGGCAGGGGTGGGGGGCTACCATTCCGTAGAGCAGGGACTCATTTTAGGTATCTGGGGGTGCAGGTTGCCCGGGAGTGGGGGAGGCTTCGCAGGTACAACATCACTAGTTTGGTGGGGAGAGTGAAAGCCGATCTGGCAAGGTGGGACGGCCTTCCTCTGTCGCTGGCAGGTCGGGTACAGGCGGTTAAAATGAATATGTTGCCGCGATTCCTGTTTATTTTTCAATGCCTACCGATTTTCCTGCCAAAGTCTTTTTTCAGGGAGATTGAGGGAAGGATCACCTCATTCATATGGGGAGGGAAGGTGGCCAGAGTGAGAAAGGTGCTGCTACAGAGGGGAAGGCAGGCAGGGGGTTTGGGTCTCCCGAACTTGTTGTACTACTACTGGGCGGCAAATGTGGAGAAAGTGCAGAGCTGGGTCAGAGGGGTGGATTCTCAGTGGGTCAGAATGGAGGAGAGTTTATGCAGGGGGTCGGGGCTGAAGTCACTTGCAACGGCGCCGCTCCCGATAGCTCCGGGGAAATATTCAGGGAGTCCGGTAATAATAGTTTCATTGAAAATCTGGAGGCAGTTTCGCCAACACTTCGGGTTGGGTTTAGGGTCAAGGGAAATGCCAATTCGGGGGAACCACAGATTTGAGCCAGGGAGGTGGGATGGAAGTTTTTGGAAATGGGAAGAGAAGGGGATTAAGACGCTAAAAGATTTGTTTCTTCGGGGTCGGTTTGCAGGATTGAGGGAGCTGGAAGCGAAGTATGGGCTGGAGCAGGGAGAAAGGTTTTGGTACATGCAGGTTCGGGATTTTGCCAGGAAGGAGATACAGAGCTTCCCCAGAGGAACCGGCCTCCACATTGCTGGAGGAGGTGTTGACGACAAGGGGACTGGAGTAGTGGGCAGTGTCAGCGGTGTACGGAGCTATTCTGGAAGAGGATAAGGCACCACTGGAAGGGATCAAAGCAAAGTGGGAGGAAGAGTTGGGAGAGGTTATAGAGGAGGGGGTCTGGTGTGAGGTGCTCCGGAGAGTGAATGCCTCCACCTCATGTGCGAGGTTGGGGCTGATACAGCTGAAGGTGGTATATAGAGCACACCTCACGAGGGGGAGGATGGGCCGATTTTTTGAAGGAGTAGAATCGCGTTCATCTGTTTTGGTCCTGTCCAAAGCGAGGGGAGTACTGGAAGGAGGTGTTTCGGGTAATTTCCAAGGTGGTGCGTGTGAAACTGGACCCGGGTCCCCAGGAGGCCATATTCGGTGTGTCGGACCAACCAGGGTTGGAAACGGGAGCGGAGGCAGATATCATAGCCTTCGCCTCGTTGATCGCCCGAAGGCGGATCTTGCTGGGATGGAGAGCAGCCTCTCCACCCAGTGCCCTGGCGTGGCGGGGGGACCTGTTGGAATACTTGACCCTTGAGAAGGTTAAGTTTGAACTGAGGGGAAGCTCGGAGGGGTTCTACAAGTCATGGGCACTATTTATTATGCACTTTCAAGAACTGGATAACATCGAACATTAGTTGGGGGTGGGGGGGGGGGGGGGGGGGGGGGGGGCTGTGTAGATTAAGAGTGACAATGGGTAATCCCTGATTCCTTTTTGTCATTTGTTTATGTAAACATGTGGGCTGAGGTTTGGGTGTTGGTGGGTGTCATGATATTCAAACACACACATCATGATAGATAGACCAACAGATTAGCACACATAACACAACAGCCAATCACAGACAAGAGCAGACACAGTATAAAACAAGAAACACGACACCTGGTGACCAGTCCATCTGGAGACAAGGACAAGGACAGGACCTGATTAACAAGACACTCATACAGTCACCACGTGCTGAGTACCAAGACAGATCTGTAAATAACAAGTTGGAATAAAACTGCGTTGTACCAATCGCAACCGTGTTGGTTCATCTGTACCTCAGAGCACCCAACACCACAGTGGGCGGATGGGATCGTTGTTATTATGGGGATTGACATATCTTGCTGACTATTGTTTATTGTTGATGGGTGTAAATGTGGGAGAAAATGTGAAAAAGGAGGAGAATTAAAAAAAAATAAAAAATGGTAGGACCCTGGGAAGCACCGAGGATCAGAGGGACCTTGCTCTGCATGAACACCCATTCCTTAAGGTAGCAGATCAGGCAGATACAGTGGTTAAGAAGGCATATGGTATACTTGCCTTTATTAGCCAAGGCATAGAGTTTAAGAGCAGGGAGGTTATGCCGGAACTGTGTAAAATGTTAGTTAGGCCACAGCTAGAGTATTGTGCGCAGTTCAGGGGCGGGATTCTGCAACCCCCCGCCGGGTCGGAGAATCGCCGGGGGCTGGCGTGAATCCCGCCCCCGCCGGTTGCCGAATTCTCCGGCACCGGATATTCGGCGGGGGCGGGAACCGCGCCGGTCGTCGGGCCCCCCTCCCCGGTGATTCTGCGGCCCGCGATGGGCCGAAGTCCCGCTGCTGGAATGCCAGTCCCGCCGGCGAGAATCAAACCACCTCTCTTACCGGCGGGACTAGGTGGCGCGGGCGGGCTCCGGGGTCCTGGGGGGGGGGGGGCTCGAGGCGATCTGGCCCCGGGGGAGTGCCCCCATGGTGGACTGGCCCACGATTGGGGCCCACCTATCCACGGGCGGGCCTGTGTCGTGGGGGCACATACTTTTCCCTCTGCCTCGGCCACAGCCTTCACCATGGCCGACGCGTAAGAGACCCCCCCCCCCCGGCGCATGCGCAGGGATGACGTCAGCAGCCGTTGACGCTCCCACGCAAGCGTGGACTTCCGCCGGCCGGCGAAGTCCTTTCGGCCCTGGCTGGTGTGGCGCCAAAGGCCTTTCCCGCCGGCCGGCGGCGCGCCAACCACTCCGCCGCGGGCCTCGCCCCTCAAGGTGAGGGCTTGGCCCCTAAAGATGCGGAGAAATCTGCACCTTTGTGGTGGCCCGACGCCAGAGTGGTTCCCATCACTCCATCCCGCCGGGACCCCCCGCCCCGCCGGGTAGTGGAGAATCCCGGCCCTGGAATCCACATTATAGGAGGGATGTGATAACACTTGAAAGGGTGCAGAGGTTGGAGGGTTTTAGCTATGACGAGAGATTAGATAGATTGGGGTTGTTTTCCGTGGAGCAAAGGA
Organism: Scyliorhinus torazame; assembly: GCF_047496885.1. Classification (NCBI taxonomy): domain Eukaryota; kingdom Metazoa; phylum Chordata; class Chondrichthyes; order Carcharhiniformes; family Scyliorhinidae; genus Scyliorhinus; species Scyliorhinus torazame. Next base: position 66,600,619 of record NC_092718.1, read on the forward strand.
GACTGAGCGGGGACGCGACTGAGGTGTATAAAATTATGAGAGGTATAGATAGAGTAGACAGGAAGAAACATTCCCCCGTGGTGGAGGGATCAATGACGGGGGCACAGAGTTAAGGTAACGGGCAGGAGGTTTTGAGGGGATGTGAGGAAAAACTATTTTACCCAGAGGGTGGTGGGAGTTTTTAACTCGCTGCCTGAAAGGGTGGTGGAGGCAGAAACCCTCATAACATTTAAGAAGCATTTAGATGTGTACCTGTGATGCCAAAGAATACAAGGCTATGGGATTAGAATGGTTAGCTGGTTGGGTGGTTGTTTGTGCTGAAGGGCGTTTTCTGTGCTCTCGATCTGTATGACTCCATAACTCGCTGGAGGAGGAGGCTCCACAAATATCCCCATCCTCAATGGTGGAGGATCCCAGCATATATGGGCAAAAGGCAAGACTGAAGCATTCTCAACAATCTCCAGCCAGTAGTGCCGAGTGGATGATCCATCTCGGTCTCCTCCGGAGGTCTCCAGCATCACAGATGTCAGTCAATTCGATTCACTCCACGTGATAACAAGAAATGACTGCAGGCACGGATACTGGAAAGGCTATGGGCCCTTACAAAATTCCGCCAACAGTGCGGAAGACTTGTGCTCCAGAACTGGCCATGCCCCACGCCAAGCTGTTCCAGACAGCTACAATGCTGGCATCTACCTGGCAATGCGGAAAATTGACCACATAAGTCCTGTACTGAAGAAACAGGACCAATTCAACCTAGCCAACAACGGCCTGAACAATCCACTCTCGATTAACAAAGTTATGGAAGGGGTCATCAACAGCACTATCAACGGCACTTACTTTGCAAAAACCTGCTCACTGGTGCTCAATTTGGTTTCTGCCAGGGTCACTCAACTCCTGACCTTACTACAGCCTTGGTTCAAACATGGATAAAAGAGCTGACCTCCAGAGGTGAGGTGAGAGTGACTGCTCTTGACATCTCTCAACCCCCCTCCTCTCACCCCCCACCCCTCTCTAACCCCACCCTCTCTAACCCCACCCTCTCTCACCCACCTCCTCTCAACCCCCAACCCTCTCTCACTCCACCCTCTCTAACCCCACCCTCTCTAACCCCACCCTCTCTCACCCCCCTCCTCTCACCCCCACCCTCTCTAACCCCAACCTCTCTCACCACACCTCCTCTCACCCCCACCCTCTCTAACCCCCACCCTCTCTCACCACACCTCCTCTCACCCCCACCCACTCTCACCCCACCCTCTCTCACCCCACCTCCTCTCAACCCCACCAGTCACCACCCCACCCTCCTCTCGCCCCTGTTCCCCCTCACTCCCACGTTCTCACCCCTACCCTCTCTCACCCCCCTCCTCTCACCCCCACCCTCTCTAACCCCACCCTCTCTAACCCCACCCTCTCTTACCCAACTCTCTCTCAACTCATTTCCTCTCACCCTCACTTCCACTTGCTCTCTCACCCCCACACTCTCTCACCCCCACATCCACTCGCTCTCTCACCCCCACACTCGCTCACCCCCACATCCACTCGCTCTCTCACCCCCACCCTCTCTCACCCCCACTTCCACTCGCTCTCTCACCCCCACTTCCACTCGCTCTCTCACTCCCACATCCACTTGCTCTCTCACCCCACTCTCTCTCACCCCCACCCTCTCTCACCCCCACACTCTCTCACCCCCACATCCACTCGCTCTCTCACCCCCACCCTCTCTCACCCCCACTTCCACTCGCTCTCTCACCCCCACACTCTCTCACCCCACATCCACTCGCTCTCTCACCCCTACACTCTCAAACCCACACATCCACTCGCTCTCTCACCCCACTCTCTCTCACCCCCACACTCTCTCACAATCACATCCACTCGCTCTCTCACCCCCACCCTGTCTCAGCCCCACCCTCTCTCACCCCCACCTTCTCTCACCCCCACTTCCACTCGAACTCTCACCCCCCACACTCTCTCACCCCCACATCCACTCGCTCTCTCATCCCCACCTTCTCTCACCCCCCACTTCAACTCGCTCTCTCACCCCCACTTCCACTCGCTCTCTCATCCCCACACTGTCTCACCCCCACATCCACTCGTTCTCTCACACCCACCAACTCTCACCCCCACTTCCTCTCGCTCTCTCACCCCACCCTCTCTCACCCCACCTCTCTCACCCTCACCCTCTCTCACCCCCGCTTCCACTCGCTCTCTCACCCCACCCTCTCTCACCCCCACACTCTCTCACCCCCACACTCTCTCACCCCCACACTCTCTCACCCCCACATCCACTTGCTCTCTCACCCCACTCTCTCTCACCCCCACCCTCTCTCGCCCCCACCCTCTCTCACCCCCACTTCCTCTCGCTCTCTCACCCCTCCCTCTCTCACCACACCTCTCTCACCCTCACCCTCTCACCCCCCGCTTCCACTCGCTCTCTCAACCCCACACTCTCTCACCCCCATATCCACTTGCTCTCTCACCCACTCTCTCTCACCCTCACCCTCTCTCACCCACATAATCTCTCACCCTCTCTCACCCCCACCCTCTCTCACCCACATAATCTCTCACCCTCACCCTCTCTCGCCCTCACCCTCTCTCACCCCCACCGTCTCTCACCCACACTCTCTCACCCCCACCCTCTCTCGCCCTCACCCTCTCTCACCCCCACCCTCTCTTGCCCCCACCCTCTCTCACCCACACCCTTTCTCACCCGCACCCTCTCTCGCCCCCACCCTCTCTCGCCCCCACCCTCTCTCACCCACACCCTCTCTCAGCCACACCCTTTCTCACACACACCCTCTCTCGCCCCCACTCTCTCTCGCCCCCACTCTCTCTCGCCCTCACCCTCTCTCACCCCCACCCTCTCTCACCCCCACAGTCTCTCACCCCCACACTCTCTCACCCCCACCCTCTCTCACCCACACCCTTTCTCACCCCCACCCTCTCTAACCCCACCCTCTCTCACCCCCCTCCTCTCACCCCCACCCTCTCTAACCCCACCCTCTCTCACCACACCTCCTCTCACCCCCACCCTCTCTAACCCCACCCTTCTCACCCCACCTCCTCTCAACCCCACCACTCACCACCCCACCCTCCTCTTGCCCCTGTTCCCCCTCACTCCCACGTTCTCACCCCTACCCTCTCTCACCCCCCCTCCTCTCACCCCCACCCTCTCTAACCCCACCCTCTCTTACCCAACTCTCTCTCAACTCATTTCCTCTCACCCCCACTTCCACTCGCTCTCTCACCCCCACACTCTCTCACCCCCACATCCACTCGCTCTCTCACCCCCACACTCGCTCACCCCCACATCCACTCGCTCTCTCACCCCCACCCTCTCTCACCCCCACTTCCACTCGCTCTCTCACCCCCACACTCTCTCACCCCCACATCCACTCGCTCTCTCACCCCCACATCCACTTGCTCTCTCACCCCACTCTCTCTCACCCCCACCCTCTCTGACCCCCACACTATCTCACCCCCACATCCACTCGCTCTCTCACCCCCACCCTCTCTCACCCCCACTTCCACTCGCTCTCTCACCCCCACACTCTCTCACCCCCACAGCCACTCGCTCTCTCACCCCCACACTCTCTCACCCCCACATCCACTCGCTCTCTCACCCCACCCTCTCTCACCCCCGCACTCTCTCACAATCACATCCACTCGCTCTCTCACCCCCACCCTGTCCCACCCCCACCCTCTCCCACACCCACCTTCTCTCACCCCCACTTCCACTCGCTCTCTCACCCCCACACTCTCTCACCCCCACATCCACTCGCTCTCTCACCCCCACTTCCACTCGCTCTCTCATCCCCACACACTCTCACCCCCACATCCACTCGCTCTCTCACCCCACCCTCTCTCACCCCCACACTCTCTCACCCCCACACTCTCTCATCCCCACCCTCTCTCACCCCCACTTCCTCTCGCTCTCTCACCCCCACCCTCTCTCACCCCTCCTCTCTCACCCTCACCCTCTCTCACCCCCGCTTCCACTCGCTCTCTCACCCCACCCTCTCTCACCCCCACACTCTCTCACCCCCACACTCTCTCACCCCCACATCAACTTGCTCTCTCACCCCACTCTCTCTCACCCACACCCTCTCTCACCCCCACCCTCTCTCACCCCCACTCTCTCTCGCCCTCACCCTCTCTCACCCACAACCTTTCTCACCCCCACCCTCTCTCACCCCCACCCTTTCACCCCCACCCTCTCTCACTCACACCCTCTCTCGCCCCACCCCCTCTCACCCCCACCCTCTCTCACCCCCACCCTCTCTCACCCACCCTTTCTCACCCCCACCCTCTCTTGCCCCCACCCTCTCTCACCCACACCCCTTCTCACCCCCACCCTCTCTCGCCCCCACTCTCTCTCGCCCTCACCCTCTCTCACCCCCACCCTCTCTCACCCCCACACTCTCTCACCCCCACCCTCTCTCACCCACACCCTTTCTCACCCGCACCCTCTCTCGCCCCCACTCTCTCTCGCCCTCACCCTCTCTCACCCCCACCCTTTCTCACCCCCACACTCTCTCACCCCCACCCTCTCTCACCCCCACCCTCTCTCACCCACACCCTCTCTCAGCCACACCCTTTCTCACCCCCACCCTCTCTCACCCCCACTCTCTCTCGCCCCCACTCTCTCTCGCCCTCACCCTCTCTCACCCCCACCCTCTCTCACCCCCACACTCTCTCACCCCCACCCTCTCTCACCCACACCCTTTCTCACCCCCACCCTCTCTAACCCCACCCTCTCTCACCACACCTCCTCTCACCCCCACCCTCTCTAACCCCACCCTCTCTCACCCCACCTCCTCTCAACCCCACCACTCACCACCCCACCCTCCTCTCGCCCCTGTTCCCCCTCACTCCCACGTTCTCACCCCTACCCTCTCTCACCCCCCTCCTCTCACCCCCACCCTATCTAACCCCACCCTCTCTTACCCAACTCTCTCTCAACTCATTTCCTCTCACCCCCACTTCCACTCGCTCTCTCACCCCCACACTCTCTCACCCCCACATCCACTCGCTCTCTCACCCCCACACTCGCTCACCCCCACATCTACTCGCTCTCTCACCCCCACCCTCTCTCACCCCCACTTCCACTCGCTCTCTCACCCCCACATCCACTTGCTCTCTCACCCCACTCTCTCTCACCCCCACCCTCTCTCACCCCCACACTATCTCACCCCCACATCCACTCGCTCTCTCACCCCCACCCTCTCTCACCCCCACTTCCACTCGCTCTCTCACCCCCACACTCTCTCACCCCCACAGCCACTCGCTCTCTCACCCCCACACTCTCTCACCCCCACATCCACTCGCTCTCTCACCCCACCCTCTCTCACCCCCACACTCTCTCACAATCACATCCACTCGCTCTCTCACCCCCACCCTGTCTCACCCCCACCCTCTCTCACCCCCACACTCTCTCACCCCCACATCCACTCGCTCTCTCACCCCCACTTCCACTCGCTCTCTCATTCCCACACTGTCTCACCCCCACATCCACTCGCTCTCTCACCCCACCCTCTCTCATCCCCACACTCTCTCACCCCTACACTCTCTCACCCCCACCCTTCTCACCCCCACTTCCTCTCGCTCTCTCACCCCCACCCTCTCTCACCCCACCTCTCTCACCCTCACCCTCTCTCACCCCCGCTTCCACTCGCTCTCTCACCCCACCCTCTCTCACCCCCACACTCTCTCACCCCCACACTCTCTCACCCCCACACTCTCTCACCCCCACATCCACTTGCTCTCTCACCCCACTCTCTCTCACCCCCACCCTCTCTCACCCCCACCCTCTCTCACCCCCACTCTCTCTCGCCCTCACCCTCTCTCACCCACACCCTTTCTCACCCCCACCCTCTCTCACCCCCACCCATTCACCCCCACCCTCTCTCACTCACACCCTCTCTCGCCCCACCCCCTCTCACCCCCACCCTCTCTCACCCTCACCCTCTCTCACCCACCCTTTCTCACCCCCACCCTCTCTTGCCCCCAGCCTCTTTCACCCACACCCCTTCTCACCCCCACCCTCTCTCGCCCCCACTCTCTCTCGACCTCACCCTCTCTCACCCCCACCCTTTCTCACCCCCACACTCTCTCACCCCCACCCTCTCTCACCCACACCCTTTTTCACCCGCACCCTCTCTCGCCCCCACCCTCTCTCTCCCACACCCTCTCTCAGCCACAACCTTTCTCACCCCCACCCTCTCTCGCCCCCACTCTCTATCGCCCCCACTCTCTCTCGCCCTCACCCTCTCTCACCCACACCCTTTCTCACCCCCACCCTCTCTAACCCCACCCTCTCTCACCGCCCCTCCTCTCACCCCCACCCTCTCTAACCCCACCCTCTCTCACCACACCTCTTCTCACCCCCACCCTCTCTAACCCCACCCTCTCTCACCCCACCTCCTCTCAACCCCACCACTCACCACCCCACCCTCCTCTCGCCCCTGTTCCCCCTCACTCCCACGTTCTCACCCCTACCCTCTCTCACCCCCCTCCTCTCAACCCCACCCTCTCTAACCCCACCCTCTCTTACCCAACTCTCTCTCAACTCATTTCCTCTCACCCCCACTTCTACTCGCTCTCTCACCCCCACACTCTCTCACCCCCACATCCACTCGCTCTCTGACCCCCACACTCGCTCACCACCACATCCACTCGCTCTCTCAACCCCACACTCTCTCACCCCCACATCCACTCGCTCTCTCACCCCCACATCCACTTGCTCTCTCACCCCACCCTCTCTCACCCCCACCCTCTCTCACCCCCACACTCTCTCACCCCCACATCCACTCGCTCTCTCACCCCCACCCTCTCTCACCCCCACTTCCACTCGCTCTCTCACCCCCACACTCTCTCACCCCCACATCCACTCGCTCTCTCACCCCCACACTCTCTCACCCCCACATCCACTCGCTCTCTCACCCCACCCTCTCTCACCCCCACACTCTCTCACAATCACATCCACTCGCTCTCTCACCGCCACCCTGTCTCACCCCCACCCTCTCTCACCCCCACCTTCTCTCACCCCCACTTCCACTCGATCTCTCACCCCCACTTCCACTCGCTCTCTCATCCCCACACTCTCTCACCCCCACATCCACTCGCTCTCTCACCGCCACCCTGTCTCACCCCCACCCTCTCTCACCCCCACCTTCTCTCACCCCCACATCCACTCGCTCTCTCACCCCCACTTCCACTCGCTCTCTCATCCCCACACTCTCTCACCCCCACATCCACTCGCTCTCTCACCCCACCCTCTCTCACCCCCACACTCTCTCACCCCCACACTCTCTCACCCCCACCCACTCTCACCCCCACTTCCTCTCGCTCTCTCACCCCCACCCTCTCTCACCCCACCTCTCTCACCCTCACCCTCTCTCACCCCCGCTTCCACTCGCTCTCTCACCCCACCCTCTCTCACCCCCCCACTCTCTCACCCCCACACTCTCTCACCCAAACACTCTCTGACCCCCATATCCACTTGCTCTCTCACCCCATTCTCTCTCACACCCACCCTCTCTCACCCCGACCCTCTCTCACCCCCACTTCCTCTCGCTCTCTCACCCCACCCTCTCTCACCCCCACTTCCACTCGCTCTCTCACCCCACCCTCTCTCACCCCCACACTCTCTCACCCCCACACTCTCTCACCCCCACCCTCTCTCACCCCCACTTCCACTCGCTCTCTCACCCCCACACTCTCTCACCCCCACCCTCTCTCACCCCCACTTCCACTCGCTCTCTCACCCCCACCCTCTCTCACCCTCACCCTCTCTCACCCTCACCCTCTCTCACCCCCACTTCATATCTCTCTCTCACCCCCACCCTCTCTCGCCCTCACCCTCTCTCACCCCCACCGTCTCTCACCCACCCTCTCTCACCCCCACCCTCTCTCACCCCACCCTCTCTCGCCCTCACCCACTCTCACCCCCACCCTCTCTCGCCCTCACCCTCTCTCACCCCCACCCTCTCTTGCCCCCACCGTCTCTCACCCACCCTCTCTCACCCCCACCCACTCTCACCCCACCCTCTCTCACCCCCGTTTCCACTCGCTCTCTCAACCCCACCCTCTCTCACCCCCACCCTCTCTCACCCCCACCCTCTCACACCCCCACCCTCTCTCACCCACACCCTTTCTCACCCCCACCCTCTCTCGCCCCCACTCTCTCTCGCCCTCACCCTCTCTCACCCCCACCCTTTCTCACCCCCACACTCTCTCACCCCCACCCTCTCTCACCCACACCCTCTCTCGCCCCCACCCTCTCTCACCCACACCCTCTCTCAGCCACACCCTTTCTCACCCCCACCCTCTCTCGCCCCCACTCTCTCTCGCCCCCACTCTCTCTCGCCCTCACCCTCTCTCACCCCCACCCTCTCTCACCCCCACACTCTCTCACCCCCACCCTCTCTCACCCACACCCTTTCTCACCCGCACCCTCTCTCGCCCCCACCCTCTCTCACCCACACCCTCTCTCTCAGCCACACCCTTTCTCACCCCCACCCTCTCTCGCCCCCACTCTCTCTCGCCCCCACTCTCTCTCGCCCTCACCCTCTCTCACCCCCACCCTCTCTCACCCCCACACTCTCTCACCCCCACCCTCTATCACCCACACCCTTTCTCACCCCCACCCTCTCTAACCCCACCCTCTCTCACCCCCCTCCTCTCACCCCCACCCTCTCTAACCCCACCCTCTCTCACCACACCTCTTCTCACCCCCACCCTCTCTAACCCCACCCTCTCTCACCCCACCTTCTCTCAACCCCACCACTCACCACCCCACCCTCCTCTCGCCCCTGTTCCCCCTCACTCCCACGTTCTCACCCCTACCCTCTCTCACCCCCCTCCTCTCACCCCCACCCTCTCTAACCCCACCCTCTCTTACCCAACCCTCTCTCAACTCATTTCCTCTCACCCCCACTTCTACTCGCTCTCTCACCCCCACACTCTCTCACCCCCACATCCACTCGCTCTCTCACCCCCACACTCGCTCACCACCACATCCACTCGCTCTCTCAACCCACCCTCTCTCACCCCCACTTCCACTCGCTCTCTCACCCCCACACTCTCTCACCCCCACATCCACTCGCTCTCTCACCCCCACATCCACTTGCTCTCTCACCCCACTCTCTCTCACCCCCACCCTCTCACCCCCACCCTCTCTCACCCCCACACTCTCTCACCCCCACATCCACTCGCTCTCTCACCCCCACCCTCTCTCACCCCCACTTCCACTCGCTCTCTCACCCCCACACTCTCTCACCCTCACATCCACTCGCTCTCTCACCCCCACACTCTCTCACCCCCACACTCTCTCACAATCACATCCACTCGCTCTCTCACCCCCACCCTGTCTCACCCCCACATCCACTCGCTCTCTCACCCCCACCCTCTCTCACCCCCACCTTCTCTCACCCCCACTTCCACTCGCTCTCTCACCCCCACACTCTCTCACCCCCACATCCACTCGCTCTCTCACCCCCACTTCCACTCGCTCTCTCATCCCCACACTCTCTCACCCCCACATCCACTCGCTCTCTCACCCCACCCTCTCTCACCCCCACACTCTCTCACCCCCACACTCTCTCACCCCCACCCACTCTCACCCCCACTTCCTCTCGCTCTCTCACCCCCACCCTCTCTCACCCCACCTCTCTCACCCTCACCCTCTCTCACCCCCGCTTCCACTCGCTCTCTCACCCCACCCTGTCTCACCCCCCCACTCTCTCACCCCCACACTCTCTCACCCCCACACTCTCTCACCCCCACATCCACTTGCTCTCTCACCCCACTCTCTCTCACCCCCACCCTCTCTCACCCCACCCTCTCTCACCCCCGCTTCCACTCGCTCTCTCACCCCACCCTCTCTCACCCCCACACACTCTCACCCCCACACTCTCTCACCCCCACACTCTCTCACCCCCACATCCACTTGCTCTCTCACCCCACTCTCTCTCACCCCCACCCTCTCTCACCCTCACCCTCTCTCACCCCCACTTCATCTCTCTCTCTCACCCCCACCCTCTCTCGCCCTCACCCTCTCTCACCCCCACACTCTTTCTCCCTCACCCTCTCTCACCCCAAACCTCTCTCACCCCCACCCTGTCTCACCCCCACCCTCTCTCACCCCTACTTCCACTCGCTCTCTCACCCCCACCCTCTCTTGCCCCCACCCTCTCTCACCTCCACCCTCTCTCACCCCCACCCTCTCTCACCCCCACCGTCTCTCACTCACCCTCTCTCACCCCCACCCTCTCTCACCCCCACCCTCTCTCAACCCCACCCTCTCTCACCCCCACCGTCTCTCATCCACCCTCTCTCACCCCCACCCTCTCTCACCCCCACTCTCTCTCTCCCTCACCCTCTCTCACCCACACCCTTTCTCACCCCCACCCCCTCTCACCCCCATCCTTTCACCCCCACCCTCTCTCACTCACACCCTCTCTCACCCCCACCCTCTCTCACCCCCACCCTCTCTCACCCCCACCCTCTCTCACCCACCCTTTCTCACCCCCACCCTCTCTCGCCCCCACTCTCTCTCGCCCTCACCCTCTCTCACCCCCACCCTTTCTCACCCCCACACTCTCTCACCCCCACCCTCTCTCACCCACACCCTTTCTCACCCGCACCCTCTCTCGCCCCCTCCCTCTCTCACCCACACCCTCTCTCAGCCACACCCTTTCTCACCCCCACCCTCTCTCACCCACACCCTCTCTCGCCCCCTCCCTCTCTCACCCCCACTCTCTCTTGCCCCCACTCTCTCTCGCCCTCACCCTCTCTCACCCCCACCCTCTCTCAGCCACAACCTCTCTCACCCACACCTTCTCTCACCCCCACCCTCTCTCGCCCCCACTCTCTCTCGCCCCCACTCTCTCTCGCCCTCACCTTCTCTCACCCCCACCCTTTCTCACCCCCACACTCTCTCACCCCCACCCTCTCTCACCCACACCCTTTCTCACCCGCACCCCCTCTCGCCCCCTCCCTCTCTCAGCCACACCCTCTCTCACCCACACCCTCTCTCACCCCCACCCTCTCTCGCCCCCACTCTCTCTCGCCCCCAATCTCTCTCGCCCTCACCCTCTCTCACCCCTACCCTCTCTCACCCCCACACTCTCTCACCCCCACCCTCTCTCACCCACACCCTTTCTCACCCGCACCCTCTCTCGCCCCCTCCCTCTCTCACCCACACCCTTTCTCACCCGCACCCTCTCTCGCCCCCTCCCTCTCTCACCCACACCCTCTCTCAGCCACACCCTTTCTCACCCCCACCCTCTCTCACCCACACCCTCTCTCGCCCCCTCCCTCTCTCACCCACACCCTCTCTCAGCCACACCCTCTCTCACCCACACCCTCTCTCACCCCCACCCTCTCTCGCCCCCACTCTCTCTCGCCCTCATCCTCTCTCACCCCCACTCTCTCTCGCCCCCACTCTCTCTCGCCCTCACCCTCTCCCACCCCCACCCTCTCTCACCCCCACACTCTCTCACCCCCACCCTCTCTCACCCACACCCTTTCTCACCCGCACTCTCTCTCGCCCCCACTCTATTTCGCCCTCACCCTCTCTCACCCCCACCCTCTCTCAGCCCCACCCTCTCCCACCTTCTCTCACCCCCACTTCCACTTGCTCTCTCACCCCCACCCTCTCTCACCCTCACCCTCTCTCACCTCCACTTCCTCTCAACCCCACTTCTCACTCCCCCCCACCGCACCCTTCTCTCACCCCCACCCCTTCCACCACAGCCCATCTCACTCCCACCCTCTCTCACCCCCTCACCATGGCCTCTCTCACCCACACATCCCCACCCCCTCTCACCCACCTTCTTGCTCAGCCCTAGTCTCTCTCGCCACCACCCTCATTCACCCTACACTCTCTCACTCCCACCCTCTCTCGCCCCCACCCTCTCTCGGCCCCACCCTCTCTCTGCCTCACCCTCGCTCGCCCCCACCCTCTCTCGGCCCCACCCTCTCTCGGCCCCACCCCCTCTCGCCCCACCCTCCCTCGCCCCCACCCTCTCTCATTCCCACATCTCACCCCCACCCTCTCTCGGCCCCACCCTCTCTGATCCCCACCCTCTCTCGGCCCCACCCTCTCTCGGCCCCACCCTCTCTCATTCCCACCCTCTCTCACCCCCGCCCTCTCTCACCCCCACTCTTTCTCACCCCCAGCCTGCCTCTTGCCCCAGCCTCTCTCGCCCCCACCCTCTCTCACCCCACCCTCTCTCGCCCCACCCCTCTCTCACCCCACCCTCTCTTGCCCCCACCTTCTCTCGCCCCCCACCCTCTCTCGGCCCCACCCTCTCTCGCCCCACCCTCTCTCGCCCCACCCCTCCCTCACCCCACCCTCTCTCAACCCCACCCTCTCTCGCCCCCACCATCTCGCCCCACCTCTCAGCCCTACCTCTCACCCCCATCCTCTCTATCCCCCACCCTTTCTCACCCCCAGCCTTCCTCTTGCCCCAGCTTCTCTCGCCCCACCAGCTCTTGCCCCCACCCTCTCTTGCCCCACCCTCTCTCACGCCCACCCTCTCTCGCTCCCACCCACTTAACCCACGCTCTCTCCCCCCCACCCTTTCACCCCACCCTCTCTCACCCCACCCTCTCTCACGCCCACCCTCTCTCACGCCCACCCTTTCTCACCCCCACCCTCTCTCACCCCCACCCTCTCTCGTCCCACCCTCTCTAGCCCCCACCTTCTCTCACCCCACCCCCATCCCCACCCTCTCTCACCCCCACCCCCTCTCACCCCCACCCCCTCTCACCTACACCCTCTCTCATCCCCACCCTCTCTCACCCCCACCCTTTCTCACCCCCAGCCCCAGCCGTCTCACCCCCACCCCTGCACATTTTTCTGCATAATTTAATTTCGAGGCAAAATTATTCTCACTTCCTGATTAATGTAATTAGAGGTCGAGATGCTGATGAGGTTGGAATTGAGTTTCGATCATAAACATTTCCAGCCCCAGGACTTGTCCTATTTTTAAATGTTGCTAGATCAATGGTCTTTTATTCTATAAATCCTCTGAAAATGATGATTTGGTCACTTTGCAGAGTTTTACAGTGAAGGTTGGGGCCGCTCCCACTCTCTCTGACTCCCACTGACCATCTATTCTCAGAGCCTACAGTCATTTCCTCCTCCACCCATCTCGTACTTTTATCTTTCCTTGCACATTTCTTTTTGAAAATGTGCTAAACTGTGAGCTGTTCTGGTCAAAAGAGCAGCTGATGAGTTCTCAGAACTGGAGTTTCGAGCTCTCAGCTCATGGCCTTTGCAGGCACAATGCTGAGCTTGCAGACTTGAATTTCAGGCAACACCCAGCTCTACCTCACCACTGTGGTGTTGGGTGTTCTGACACACAGATGAGCCAACACAGTTGCATATGGTACAACGCTTCTTTATTTAAACTTACTATTTACAGTTTGGTCTTTGCACTCTGCACGTGGGGGGCTCCCTGCTTGTGGTGTTTTAACAGCTCTTTCTTGTTCCCTTCTCCCCAGACCTACTGACCACCAGGTGTCGTGCTCGTGCTTTTTATGTGGTTGGTGTTCTTGTCTGTGATTGGTTGTGGTGTTGTGTACTCTGATTTGCCTGTTAGTGTGTCCATCATGATGTGTGTGTTTGAATATCATGACATCCCCCCTTTTTACAAAGATATGTGCCTACGTGGTAATAAATATGATCGTGACGTGGGTGCATCTAAGAGTGTGTGTGTGTGTGTGTCGTGTGCACCATGTGCATATGACGGAACTATGTACATGGGGCGATGTCGGGTGCGTCACATGAATCAAGTTGTACCATAACATAACAGAAATGCGAACGAGAGAAGAAGAAAAAAAAAACTTGAACAGTTGTCCAGTCAGACGACATCTGGAACGATAAACAACAACAGGTTATCATGTAAAATTGTGCAACTTGTTCAACATATGAACTGTATTATAAGTCCAGTCTAATGGGCTTGCGACGAATTCGGGTTGACCGCCTCAAGGGTGGATCAAGAACCACCGGCTGCTGTGCAGGCATGGCCATGGGTGGCGATGGAAAGGGCGTGATGTGCGGCAGCTCCACAAAGTCATCCTCGGAAGCCTGTTGAGGATCTGGCGTGCTGTGTGGCTGTGAGCGTGGAAGTCGGCGAAGGGCGCGCCGATTGCGGCGACGCACGGAACCATCCGGCATGCGAACCAGGAACGAGCGAGGAGCCACTTGTCGGAGGACTTCGGCCGGTGCTGACCAGCCACCATACGGTTGATGGACGCGTACTTTGTCTCCGGAGGACAGGGGGGGCAGGTCCGTCGCTCGTGTGTCGTACCGACCTTTCTGGCGATCACGCTGCAGTTGCATGTTCCGAAGAACCGCCTCATGGTCTGTTGTCGGTGCCAGGACGGAAGGTACCGTCGTCCTGAGGGAGCGACCCATTAGTAGCTGCGCTGGCGAGAGGCCCGTGGATAACGGGGCCGATCGATAGGCCAGCAAGGCAAGGTTAAAGTCCGATCCGGCATCAGCCGCCTTGCACAGGAGCCGCTTGGCGATGTGGACACCCTTTTCAGCCTTCCCGTTCGATTGTGGATGCAGAGGGCTGGATGTCACATGAGTGAAACCATATGCTGCGGCAAAGGACGACCATTCACGGCTGGCAAAACAAGGTCCATTGTCTGACATGACAGTCCTTGGAATGCCATGGCGAGCAAACGTTTCCTTGCAGGCCCCAATGACTGCGGACGACGTCAGATCATGGAGAGGCATGACTTCCGGGTAGTTTGAGAAGTAGTCTATAATAACAATGTAATCTCTGCCGAGCGCGTGAAATAGGTCAACCCCCACCTTCGCCCAGGGGGACGTCACCATCTCGTGTGGTAGAAGTGTTTCCGGAGGTTGCGCCGGCTGAAACCTCTGACAGGTTGTGCAGTTGAGCACCATGTTGGCTATGTCTTCATTAATACCCGGTCAATATACCGCCTCCCGGGCCCTTCGTCTGCATTTTTCGACGCCCAAGTGGCCTTCGTGTAGTTGATGAAGAATCATCTGGCGCACGCTGTGCGGAATAACGATCCTGTGCGATTTCATAAGGACCCCGTCTATATTGGTGAGATCATCTCGCACATTATAAAACTGGGGGCACTGCCCTTTTAGCCACCCTTCCGTCATGTGGCGCATCACTCGCTGCAGAAGGGGGTCAGTCGCCGTCTCTGCGCGTATGTGGGCCAGACTAGGATCATCAGCTGGCAGATTTGCTGCTGTCAGAGTCACGTGTGCCTCAATTTGACGCACGAACCCCTCTGCATCTGGTGGTGTGCTCACTGCTCGGGAAAGAGTGTCCGCCACGATGAGTTCCTTCCCCGGAGTGTAGATCAGTTCAAAATCGTACCTCCTGAGTTTAAGTAAGATGCGCTGGAGGCGAGGAGTCATGTCGTTCAGGTCTTTGTTAATGATGTTGACCAGGGGGCGGTGGTCAGTTTCGACCGTGAATCGTGGCAGGCCATACACATAGTCGTGGAACTTGTCCAGTCCAGTTAACAAGCCCAGGCATTCTTTTTCGATTTGCGCGTAGCGCTGTTCGGTAGGGGTCATGGCTCGTGAGGCATACGCAACCGGGGCCCATGATGACGTGCTGTCTTTTTGCAGGAGTACCGCTCCAATACCAGATTGGCTGGCGTCTGTTGAGATCTTTGTAGGGCGAGTCGTGTCAAAGAAGGCCAGCACTGGTGCCGTGACCAGTTTGTGCTTGAGCTCCTCCCATTCCCGCTGATGCGATTGGTGCCAGTTGAATTCCGTCGATTTTTTTACGAGATGGCGCATATTTGTTGTATGAGAAGCCAGGTTGGGAATGAACTTCCCAAGGAAGTTGACCATGCCCAGGAATCTTAAGACAGCCTTCTTCGAACACCAGTGAGTTAAAGACATCGGTTGCGTGCGGGCCTGCGTAGAAGAGGAGCATTGCAATCTTCGAGTCATCCGAGACATTCTGTTTTTCGGTGGCACGGATGTACAGGTCAAATCGCTGCCTGTAGAGCTTCCAGTTGGTGCCTAGGTTCCCCGTGACTTGCATCGGCTGCGGTTTGCCGGTGTGGTCCATGTCCAGAATGGCAGGTTAGTAGGCAGGTATCGATCCACTCCTGTACCATGTGGTGTTGGGTGTTCTGACACACAGATGAGCCAACACAGTTGCATATGGTACAACGCTTCTTTATTTAAACTTACTATTTACAGTTTGGTCTTTGCACTCTGCACGTGGGGGGCTCCCTGCTTGTGGTGTTTTAACAGCTCTTTCTTGTTCCCTTCTCCCCAGACCTACTGACCACCAGGTGTCGTGCTCGTGCTTTTTATGTGGTTGGTGTTCTTGTCTGTGATTGGTTGTGGTGTTGTGTACTCTGATTTGCCTGTTAGTGTGTCCATCATGATGTGTGTGTTTGAATATCATGACAACCACTACCTCACTCGAATCCTCTACTGTTGCTAAGTTATCAAATGACTTACCTGACATTGATTCCTGAATGACGAGAAATTTCCATCAATGCAACATTGCAAAGACGAAAGCCGATAACTTATTGGACTTGATGCTCGGGCAGATAATGAATTGCTGCTCTGTTAAATCACACAACTCTGGTTAAAGCGCCAATTCCACTTGCTTCAGTATGGCAGCCTTCACTCTGGTGCGTAACTCTTGGACCTGGCTAATTTCAGAATGAATGTGTAAAGGTCTGTCTCAATGTCTGGAGACCTTCTTCGAGGATAAGCCCTTGTTGAAAGGTGGGCTCAGTCATCACGGTTTATCCCCTGAGAAGGATGATGAGATGTCACCCTCACTGGGCTGTCATGATATGCAAACATGCAGCTAATGAACACATAGAATAGGACACGGCCAATGAGCAGTCAGGACACTCAGGGGTGGTATCTCACTATAAAAGAGATGAGGCACTCACACCCCACCTCTTTCCACAGACCAACATCTACAGAGTGAGACAGGGTGTATCCTCAGCGTCACACCCCAGCATGTGGCTTAGAGCAAGGCTGGTTCAGTTAGACTAAGTTACTACATTTCGATTAGCAGAGAGTCAAACCCATTGAGAACTGTGCTAATAGTTCAATAAAACTCATTGAACTCACTTCAAAGTCTGGAGCATCTTTTACTCAAAACTGCATCAAGTGGCAGCTTGTGTTATTCCAAATTACATAACACAACATGATACCAGGTGTCGGTTCAATCTAGTTAGTTCAACTCAGCAAGATCCGTGACGACCAGCAAATGTATACCGGCACAATGGAAAAGATTCCGGCTCCTCACCAGCTCAGGACCTCCGGCAATCTCAGTGCCAACTGGCGGACATTCAAGCAGAAATTTCAGCTTTACGTCAAAGCATCAGACCTCACTGGTGCGCCTGATGCACGGAAGATAGCTCTTTTCCTCACCACAGCGGGTGATCATGCCTTGGAAATATTCAACTCCTTTCATTTTGCCGAAGACCAGGACAAGACAAAGTTTCAGGCCATCCTGGACAAGTTTGACAGCCACTGTGAGGTGGACATCAATGAAATCTTTGAGCGCTACATATTCAAACAGCGTCTACAAGGTAAAGATGAATCCTTCAACTCATATTTAACTAACCTTAGACTGCTAGCGCAATCCTGCAACTTCGGTGATATCACTGGCTCCATGATCAGAGACCAAATCGTTTTTGGAGTTCACTCTGATCCTCTGAGAGAGCAGTCACTGAAGATTAGGCATATCACCCTGCCAGTCGCGATTGAAACATGCACAGTGCATGAGCACGCTGAAAATCGCTATTCCCAGTACAAAACGGCAGAAAATGATAGACTAGCCTCCCACGAGGCGGAGAGTGTGCAGGCCATCTCTCGGATGCAGCGCCTCAGCATTTGATGAAAGCAACCATTTTGCGCCCTCTTCCCAGGGCCCGACGCGTGCGCGATGCGAACGGGATAACGAAGCGGCCGAAACCCGCACTGTGCAGGTGCAGACGTCTGAGAACCGCACTGCACATGTGCAACGACGCACGGAGTATCAGGATTCCGACGTCATGACGTGTTCGAACTGTGGCACCGCCCATTTAAAGAAACACTGCCCTGCAAGAGGCAGATGCTGTTTAAACTGCGGGAAGCCAGGCCACTATGCAGCCCTGTGCAGATCTGCACCACCAGTCAGGAGCCAGTGCCCAATTCCGACGACGGCGCATCCGGAGTGTGCAACAACGCCTACAGGATTCTGATCCCGGCAGTGCAACGGATCCAGATGATGAATGTCTGGACAACGCCTACCATGTGGGCATTATTACAATGTGTGAATATGCCACACCAGACTCATCGCAAGTCCAGTCAATCCTAGCTGTGGATTCCGAGGACGAATGGCGAGCAGTGGTGAAGGTCAACCACTGCCCCATCCAGTTCAAGCTGGACACAGGTGCCTCTGCCAACCTCCTCCCACAGGCAGACTTCAGACGCATTATGAAGCCCCCCACGGTCCTTCCAGCTGCCTGCAAGCTCCTGGATTACACCGGGAATGCCATCACGGCAGCGGAATCCTGCCATCTGCACGTATCCAACTGACACACGCAAGCACGGTTACGGTTTGAAATTGTTAAGCCGGACAGGGCATCCCTACATGCCCCGATTCAGCTCCCCGACCCGATCCAGATCCCAACCAATCCCCTGACACATCCCCTCAAGCTATCCCCGTGACCCATTCCCCCGATCCATCCCTGTGATTCGTCCTCCGGACTCATGTACCCCGGCCCATTCCGGCCAACCTGTGCACCCTCATCAACCCCACTGACGCACACCGATTCAACCCCCAACCCACCCGGCCCATCCCCCTGACCAAGCCACCGGATAATCCACCCGACCTATCCCCCCACCCAACTCCCCAACCCGTCACCCCCACTCATCCCCCCAACTCATTCCCCCGACTCATTCCCCCGACTCATTCCCACCGACTCATTCCCCCGACTCATTCCCCCGACTCATTCCCCCGACTCATTCCCCCGACTCATTCCCCCGACTCATTCCCACCGACTCATTCCCCCGACTCATTCCCCCGACTCATTCCACCGACTCATTCCCCCGACTCATTCCACCAACTCATTCCCCCGACTCATTCCCCCCGACTCATTCCCCCGACTCATTCCACCAACTCATTCCCCCGACTCATTCCCCCCGACTCATTCCCCCGACTCAGTCCCCCGACTCATTCCCCCCACTCATCCCCCCTACTCATTCCCCCGACTCATTCCCCCGACTCATTCCCACCGACTCATTCCCCCGACTCATTCCCCCCGACTCATTCCCCCGACTCATTCCACCGACTCATTCCCCCGACTCATTCCCCCGACTCATTCCCCCCGACTCATTCCCCCGACTCATTCCCCCGACTCATTCCCCCGACTCACTCCCCCCACTCATCCCCCCTACTCATTCCCCCGACTCATTCCCCCGACTCATTCCCACCGACTCATTCCCCCGACTCATTCCCCCGACTCATTCCCCCCGACTCATTCCCCCGACTCATTCCACCGACTCATTCCCCTGACTCATTCCCCCCGACTCATTCCCCCGACTCATTCCCCCGACTCATTCCCCCGACTCATTCCCCCGACTCATTCCCCCGACTCATTCCCCCCACTCATCCCCCCTACTCATTCCCCCGACTCATTCCCCCGACTCATTCCCACCGACTCATTCCCCCGACTCATTCCCACCGACCCATTCCCCCGACTCATTCCCCCCGACTCATTCCCCCGACTCATTCCCCCCGACTCATTCCCCCCGACTCATCCCCCCGACTCATTTCCCTGACCCATCCCCACCACCTGAAAAACCGAGTCATCCCATTTTGGCAGGAAGAGTAAAAAAGCAGCTTGTCATCTAAATGGTGAGATTGCAGAGCTCTGAGGTGCAGAGGGATCTGGGTGTCCTAGTGCCTGAATCACAATAGGGTGTCATACAGGTACAGAAAGTAATTAGGAAAGCTAATAGAACGTATTGATGTAATTTGGAAGCAGCTCAGAGAAGGTTTACTTGACCAATACCAGGAATGGGTGGGTTGTCTTACAAGGAAAGGTTGGAGAGGTTAGGTTTGTATCCACTGGAGCTCAGAAGAGTAAGAGGTGGATGTGGAGAGGATGTTTCCTCTTGTCAGAGAATCCAGAACTCGGGGTCACTGTTTAAAAATAAGGGGCGATGAGGAGGTTTTATTTCTCTCAGAGTACCGTGTGTCTCTGGAACTCTCTTCCTCAAAAGGCAATAAAAACAGAGTCATTGAAATTTTTTGAGGCAGAGTGAGATAGGTTCTTAATCAATTGTTTAACAAGGGGGTGAAAAATTATCGGGGTCGGCAGGAATGTGGGGTTGAGTTTACAATCAGATCAGACATCATCTTATAGAATGACAGAACAGGTTCGAGGGGCTGAGTGGCCTCCTCCTGTTCCTAATTTACGTGTTCGTATGGTTCTGATTTCTGATTTCCTCAACCCTTGTGTTCTGGAGTGATCCGATCCTCTATTAAAAACCTCACAAGAAACTCGAGGTGAGGTAAAACAAGAGGGAAGGTTTACCTTAGACACACACAAAACACGGGAAAGGGTTTCACAACGTCTGCCCCTTTTGAATGCGTACAATAAAAGACGGACAGGGGAAAGAAAGACATTCAGGGCCATATGACGATGAAAACTCGAGTCTTGATTTTACGTGAATCCAGATTCAAAAGTTCAATGGAGTACACCTTCAGAGGGTGATGGGCTGACTGTTGCAGGGTGATCAGTCTTTCCAGAAGTGAGAACACCCACGATGGGAGAAGGTACGGAGAGAAGAATTCATTTTGAAGGCAGAGACACAGGGGCTCCAATGTTTCAGTAGCTTACATTGCAGATGTGGGTCCGGCAACTTTAAACCTGGACATGGCCCCTTTGTGCTGCGACCTGTTAGGTGTAGACTGCCTGGGTTCAGCACTACATGACATAAACTGTCTCCGTGTGTGGACCTCCGGCTTAGAAATGTAAAGGGTGTTGGTGCATTTCTTTGATTTTCTGCAGTCACTCGAGCCATTTGTGTCTCTTTAAAGATAATGAGGTCCCCGCTGGTTTCTGAAGGTCTGGAATTCTTCTGGTATGAGTCATCACCAGCCAGGCATGTCTGGGTAAAGCCTTTGTCCATTTTAAAAATATAATAATTTTATATAGTGGCCAGGTTGATGTCGATAGGCAGCACGGTAGCACAGTGGTTAGCACAGTTGCTTCACAGCTCCAGGGTCCCGGGTTCGATTCCCGGCTTGGGTCACTGTCCGTGCGGAGTCTGCACGTCCTCCCCGTGTGTGTGTGGGTTTCCTCCGGGTGCTCCGGTTTCCTCCCCCAGTCCAAAGACGTGCAGGTTAGGTGGACTGGCCACGCTAAATTGCCCTTAGTGTCCAAAAAAGGTTAGGTGGGGTTACTGGGTTCCGGAGATAGGATGCAGGCATGGGCTTAAGTGGGGTGCTCTTTCCAAGGGCCGGTGAAGACTTGATGGGCCGAATGGTCTCTTCTTGCACTGTAAATTCTATGATTCTATGATATACATTTATTTTTTTCTCCTCCTCTTCTGGACACACTCCACCATTGGGGCAAAATGAAACGAATCCCATTTCAGTGGATTTTTTTTGTGTTCTTAGAGAAGGATGAACAGGAAGTGTTGAAGTGTGCGGGCATTCTCCCACGCACACTGGCACATTAGACACACAGTTAGAGGGGGAAATGGTGGTTCCCTGCTGCATGAGGAAGTCTATTCGGGACAGTTCCCTGCTGTATGGGGAAGCTTATTTGATGCTAGAGTTCTGACTTCCCTCTATTGGGGGTCAGGTATTCCAACCTCCTGATTAAGTGTATTGGTAAAGGTCCTGGGGAGGTTAGAGGGTTGTTAGCACTCAGGGAGTGAGCAATGTTCGAGCTGCTCTGGGCGATCCGCGAGAGAGTGCTGGACATCTCATATCAGGATCAGAGCGCGGAGCTGCTGTTGTCCAGCCTAGTTCCTGTCTACCCACTTTGATAACCTGTTGTGGTTGTGCGGCCCCTTTAAGGGGGCGGGCCTGGCATCCCATGTGAGCGGCCCGGGGCAATCATGTGGGAGTGCGCAAACCCCGGCCAATAGCGAGTTAGTGCGGGGCCCTGTGAGCAGGGGCCCTGTGAGCAGGGGCCCAGGCCGGGCCCAGGCAGTGTGGATCCTGGAGCCGGAGACACAAGACCTATCTTATTGTGTTCTGTACCTGTATATATACCAGTCTTTGCCTTTCGTCACTAAACCCCCTTTGGTACTTGTTATAACCTGCCTGCTTACCATTGGCTGGGGACTAATGACAATCCCACAATCCTGTGGGAGTATGAGCTTCCCCAATGAGAGGGGCAGAGAAATCATTAGCAGACTCCCTGTATAAATAAAGCTGGCCCGTTTGGAACCAGCAGGAAGGAGTAAGCAGCAAGTGAGGCTGCTGCTGTTATGTATATATATGTTATTGTAAATAAATGTTATTTCTTTGTATCCTTGAAACTTGTGCTGGATTCTTCGTGGCCCTCACAAAAGTACTGCTGGAAACCCCAGAGTGTTTCATGGAGTCATAGCATCATATAGCACAGAAAAGGCCCTTCGGCCCGTCACTGCTCAAACACATCCACCTAACTATACTAATCCCATTTTCCAGCTCTTGGCCCATAGCCTTGTATGCCCTGGGATTGCAAGAGCACATCTAAATACTTCTTAAATGTTATGAGGGTCTCTGCCTCCACCACCCTTTCTGGCAGCGAGTTCCAACCCCCCAATGTCCTCTGGGTAAAAAGGTTTTTCCTCACATCCCCTCAAAACCGCCTGCTCGTTAATTACCTTAAATCTAAGCCCCCTGGCCATTGACCCTCCACTAAGGGGAAATGTTTCCTCCTGTCTCCTCTATCTCTGCCCCTCACAATTGTATACATCTCAATCATGTCCCCCCCTCAATCTCCTCGAGCCACCACACCTTGTGGACTCAGGTTTCCGAACCCGGAGCTTGGGGTTCGGCTTAGGGTCAGGAGAGTGGGGTGTTTTAAAGGGACCTTGGCCCCCTTTGGGGTCCGGCTCAGGTGCAACCACAACTGGGGAGCTCCAGGGTGTGGTGCTCGGGGTTTTCAGGTGGCAGGGTAGCAGGCAGGCAGTCAGCTGGTGAACTTGGGTCAGCCTTTTTGGGCCGGGAAGGTGGCCTTCTGCCAGGGGCCTCTCCCATCCAATACTGAAGATGACTCCAGGGCTGTCACCTGGTGGGAGGTTATGGATCATTTTAAAGGGGGTGGTTAACTGTGTCCAGTCCTCTTTCCAATCGTGCAGGATGGATGGTGGGCAGGGGGTCCAATCTAGTTAAGGTCCCTCTGCTGGCCTGTTGTGTGCTGGGTTCAGTGTCTTTTGGGACGCTCCTGCCCTCTGGTGGATGATCAGGACAGCATTACCCTTGCTCTTTCTGGGCCAATTTGGGAAATTCTCTGCTCCACATTTAAATTCGCCATGAAGTGTAATCATGGTTAATTCCCCCTGTCTCCTTTCCATATCCTTTGGAATTCCCTCTCTGTTTTGTGAGCTTTTAATTTCATCTCCAGCATCTTTTGCTGGTGAGCCTGTTCCCTTTCATGTTAGAATCATAGAATCCCTACAGTGCAGAAGGAGGCCATTCAGTCCATCGAGTCTGCACCGGCTCTTGGAAAGAACACCCTACTTAAACTCACACCTCCACCCTATCCCCGAAATCCAGTAATCCCACAGCTCCTTTTGGACACTGAGGGGCAACTTAGCATGGCCAATCCACCTAACCTGCACATTATTTTTGGTCTGTGTGAGGGAACCATAGAGACAAAGTTGAAGATGCATGACAGTACTTTGAATGCGAGCATTTGCAGATAATTAAGTCTTTACAGAGCCAGAGAGAGGGGTAACACCAGGTTAAAGAGGTGTGAATTGTCTCAAGCCAGGACAGTTGGCAGGATTTCGCAAGCAGATGGTGGGGTGTATGTAATGTGACATGAATCCCAGGTCCCGGTTGAGGCCGCACTCATGTGTGCGAAACTTGGCCATAAGTTTCTGCTCTGCTATTCTGCGTTGTCGCGCGTCCTGAAGGCCACCTTGCAGAACGCTTACCCGAAGATCAGAGGCTGAATGCCCTCGACTGCTGAAGTGTTCCCCGACTGGAAGGGAACATTCCTGCCTGGCGATTGTCGCGCAATGTCCGTTCATCCATTGTCGCAGCGTCTGCATGGTCTCACCAATGTACAATGCTTCGGGACATCCTTTCCTGCAGCGTATGAGGTAGACAATGTTGGCTGAGTCACATGAGTATGTACCGCGTACCTGGTGGGTGGTGTTCTCACGTGTAATGGTGGTACCCATGTCGATGATCTGGCACGTCTTGCAGAGATTGCCATGGCAGGGTTGTGTGGTGGCGTGGTCAAAGCCATCCCCTATGGACAAGCCCTCCATATACACAGGATCTGCTCAGACAAGGAGGAGCGTAACAGATATCTACAGATGCTGAAAGATGCCCTCGTACGAACGGGATATGGTGCTCGACTCATCAATTGACAGTTCCAATGCACCACAGCAAAAAACCGCACCCACCTCCTCAGAAGACAAACACGGGACACAACCGACAGAATACCCTTCGTCGTCCAGTACTTCCCCGGAGCAGAGAAACTATGACATTTTTGCCACAGCCTTCACCACATCATCGATGAATACGAACATCTTGCCAAGGTCATCCCCACACCCCCACTACTTGCCTTCAAACAACCGCGCAACCACAAACAAACCATTGTTTGCAGCAAACTACCCAGTCTTCAGAACAGCGGCCACGACACCACACAACCCTGAGAGATTGTCTCTCTTTGCTGCCAAAATGATTCTGAAACCCCCTCAGGTCCCTAAACCATTTCAGTGTGAACCGATCCAATCACCACCTGTTACCGGGCAGGACACAGCTTTTTGGGCCAATTCATTGGCCATCAGCAAAGTCAATCAAAGCGAGTCATCACTGATGCCGAGCAGATTTTTCCTGCTTGAATTAAAGGCACAAGCCAATGCTTCTGCTTGAGTTAATGATACAGGCTGTATTAAAGTCACATGTCCATTACTCATCCATGGATCAAAATGGTAATAGCAAAAATAAAAGAAAGGGGGAATAAGGAAATAAACAGGTGGAAAACGTGAGGGACCCTTACAAGGGGAAGAGGTTAACCAGGGAAAGAGGAGACCAAGGGGCACTCTGTGTGTGAAGCCGCAGGACATTGCGGCAGAGTTAAATTAATACTTCTCATTGGTCTTCACTCAGGAGAAGGAGGACGTAGAGAATTCAGGAAATGGGACTGTGTGAACCTTGAGACGTTTGACATAGGAAGTGAGGAGTTATTGGAGGCTTTGGCGGGCTTAAAAATAGACAAATCCCCAGGCCTGGATGAATTGCATC
Source organism: Scyliorhinus torazame (assembly GCF_047496885.1). Lineage (NCBI taxonomy): Eukaryota > Metazoa > Chordata > Chondrichthyes > Carcharhiniformes > Scyliorhinidae > Scyliorhinus > Scyliorhinus torazame. The sequence continues at coordinate 66,626,079 of NC_092718.1, forward strand.
CCAGGCTGGTGTGGGATCATGGCTGATCTAATGTGATAATCCTCAACTCCACTTTCCCGCCTTATTCCCATAACCCTTGATTCCCTTACTGATTAAAAATCTGCCTATCTCACCCTTGAACATACTTAACGACCCAGCCTCTACAGCTCTCTGCGGTAAAGAATTCTGCAGATTCACTACTCTCCGAGAGATAAACTCCCTCATTTGTGACTTAAATGGGCGACCCCTTACTCTGGGGTTATGCTCTCTTGTCCTAGACGCTCCCACAAGGGGAAACATCCTCTCAGCATCTATCATGTCAAGCCCCCTGAGAATCCAATTGTTTCAATAATTGTTAGAATCCATTATTAAGGAAGTAATAACAGGACATTTTGAAAGTCAAAGCGCAATCCATCACAGTCAGCATGGTTTTATGAAGGGTAAATAGTGTTTGACTAATTTACTAGAGTTTTTGGAAGATGTAACAAGTGGATAATGGGGATCCTGTAGATGTAGTGTATCTGTACTTCCAGAAGGCATTTGATAAGGTGTCGGACAAAAGGTTAATACACAGGGTTAGATCACATGGAATTAGGGGTAGTTTATTCGCTTGGATAAAAGGCTGAGAGAAGGCAGAGAGTCGGGATAAATGGGTCTTTTTCTGGTTAGCAAGACGTATCGCGTGGGGTGCCACAGGGTTCAGTCCTCAGGCCCCACGTATTTACAATAGGTGCGATTCAGCCGGAAAATGACTGTGTGCCATTTTGGGTGAAGTTGGCAGGGTGTTTGAAGCCCACTGAAATGGCGACATCGCAACTTGTATTCACCCACACTTAGTGCAAAAACTGAGCCCCCACGTGAAACGTAGCATGCCTGACTCCCTCACCATCTGATTGGCCTGACTCGTGTCTCAGCTGCTCACCGCTAACAAGGAAGAGCTGCTTTTAAATGCTCCATTCTCACTTGACGAATGTGATATAAAATACTTAGTTTAAATATATTAGTTACAGTAATGTAGATATAGGCCGGTCTAATTCTAGTGAGTTCACAGACAAAGGATTTCAGAAACCATGGCAAGGAAGGGGGAGTGGTGTCTGGTAGAGGAGGAGAAAAGGATGCTGGGTAACAAGAGGCCCAGGGTTAAGGAATGAGAAGTGAGCCAATTAGGATGTATGGCCAGGTCAGGCGGGGTATAGGATGACCTATGGGAATCGTGTATGTGAAACTTGATGCCATTTGAATGTATTTGCAGAGATCCCTTTGTCTTGGATCTCATTCGTTTCCAAGGGGTCCAGGAGACTGGTTCTGTGTTCTGTGTCCCTGAGAAGCGAGTCAGACTTGCAAGTTGGTTAAAAATAAATAATACTATGCCTACAAATCCATCTCGAGTTTTATTGAGGCCAGACTGACGGGTAAAGAATTCAACATTTGTCACACTCACTCCCAGTCAAGACACAAGGATGTTCCTGGCTTTGGGGATGCCAACCTGGCCAGGTTTCTCGACGCAGTGGATGAAAGGTGGGGCCTTGTTCCCCTGAGGGGGTCAGAGGACCAACAGCTGGATCAACAATGCCACCTGGGAGGCAGTGGCAGCTGCAGTGAGTGCGGGTAACACGACCAGGACAACGGTTGTCAAATGTAGGAAGAAGGTGAACAACCTCCTTCGAGCGGCAAGGGTAATGTACCACCTCTCCCCTGGCATCAGTCCCGCTTGCCACCCTTCAATTTCCAAACCCCCCCACCCTGCCCACCCCTGAATCGCTGGCAGACACCTCGCACCTTACCAACATCTGGCCTCCAAGTTTGTTCCTCAGAACCGCCTGACACCCACCATCACAACCCCTTCATGCCGACGCACGGTGCCCACACATGTTACCTGCTATCGACCCCCTGACCCATCAAAGGTGTGGCTCACAATGTCCTTTCTTTGACCCCACTGGACAAGATAGCCCTTAATAAATGGTAAAGGACCAAGACCGGGGGGGGGTGGAATCTCAGAGACTGAGTCATTACCCCCATGAAGAAAGGGTGCTAGAGATAGCGGGGATGCCTGCGGAGAGAGCAGTCACTGACAGCGAGGTTGGCCTGTGCCAGAGAAGTAAGGATCCACTGCCCCTTCACCCAGATGACCTGTTTCAAGTGAATTGTTGATGTCCCAGACAATTATCCTTCCCTTTCACTGACTACATGTCCATTGTCTTGCAGGATCACCATCTGATGAGGCCGGGCTATCCTGAGTCGCCGCTACCTCTCGAACATCTCGGAGGAGAGCTCTGAGGAGATCACCACTGAGGTATCACAGCTATCCCCCCCCACCTTCCACCATCGCAGAAACACACACACCTCGGTGGGTGAGATTAGCAGACAGGCTTCTCGGGCACCATCTAGTAAGCCCCACACATCTGCTGCTGCTGCTGATGCACATCAGTTGGGCCTGTAACTGCTATCTTCCATCCAAGGGAGACAGCAGTCAGAGGTCTGCTGGATCCCAGGACACAGCTGCATCCTAGCCAGATGTCAAGCTAGGGTGGCGACCGCACTGCAGAACCTGGAGCACGACATCCGCCCCTTGAGTGGTGGTGTCCAAAGCATAGCTCAGTCTGTGATGACCATGGCTGAGGGCCTCGGCATCATGTCCCAGTCAATGTGGGACATGCCCCGGCCACAGGTGGACATTGCTGAGGTACTCCAGAGCCATGGCCCAGTCACTGAGGACCATGGCTGAGGGTTTCGACACCATGGTGCAGAGAATGGGGAACCTCCAGGATTGGCAGAATCAGATGACTGAGAGGCTTCTGGAGCTCACTCCAGCTACCCCTTTTTCCCATGGAGTCACCCAGGGCCTACAGGCACCCTCAGGGAGGAGGAAGCACTAGAGCCCCTCCTGGAGACTGTCAACAAGGAGACTTTTCAATTCCAGATTTTTATTGAATTCACATTTCACCATCTGTCCAGGCTGGATAATATAAGGTGGTCAAAGGTATTGACAAAGTAGGCAATATAGAGCGAGAGGTTACAGTGTTAGTATAAGGGGTGGCAGATTTAAATCAGAAATGAGGCTACCCATCCCCTCCCAATCTCCTCCCCTCGCCTCATCGCCTACCCTCCTACCTCTCCTCCCACTCACCTCCCCTCCTCTCCCACTCTCTTCTTCTCCCCTACCACCTACCCCTCTCCTCCCCTCTGATGCTTCTAGCCTCCCCTCCCACTCTCCTCCCCTTCCACCCTCCTAACCTCCTCTCCCACTCCCTCACTCCTCACTTCCCACCATCTTGCCTCTCTCCACCCACCCTCCTCCTCTCCTACTCTCCTGCCCCACCATCACCCTCCTACCCACCCCTCCCCTCCCACGATCCCACTCTCCTACCCTCTCCCGCCTCCCACCCGCTTATCCTCCCCTTCCAACCTACCCTCCAACCTCTCCCCTCCCTCTCACTCTCCTCCTCTTCCATTCTACTACCCTCCCTTCCCACCATCCTATCCCTACCCTTCCAATCTCCTCCCCCCCCCCCTATCCTCCCATTCCAACCTCCTACCCCTCTCCTCCTACCCTCCAATTTCACTTCCCCACCCCTCTAACTCTCCTACCTTTACCTCCCACCCTCTTACCCTCCCCTCCCACTCTCCTACCCTCCCACCCGCCTATCTCTGGCTTCCTCGCCCCTCCATCACTCCCCTTATTGGTTGGATGACTTGTGATGCCCTTGCCTACTCAGTGTTGTGGTGGTGTTGCTAAGTTTCTCTCTGACCTCATGGCTTGGATTGTGAGGTCAGTTTGTTTCCTTCCCGACAAACCCTCTCTCATTATCTGACACCCTCATCAGTTGTGTAACGAACCTTTGAGAACAGAAAAATGAGAATGTTTTTCAGAACTGTTTGTGATGGATCCTGCAGGCATTTTAACTCCAGGCCTCAGAAAACCATCCAACTAGTTAAATTTTCTTTTCCCATCAACTCTATTTTCTTTTATTTGAATTCTCGGTCAGTGCTGTTTGACAATGACGAAGAGGTAATATCATATGCGATATGAGTTGTCTTTGTGTTTGTGACTATGATGAACAACTTTAGTCCTTTATTGGGAATAGTGTGACCTAATTAACCTGTACCATCTCATCAGCACGTAGTTGACTTGGTAAATTGGTGCTGCCTCATATTTTACCTGGTTGCTGAGTGAGGCCAGCTCTGAAGTCTCTGGAACTCTAAGGGTGATGCTTCTGGAAGGAGCACTGTGCTTATCTGTCCCTGTACCTCTTTCTAAATATATGGCCATATTCTCCAATTCACCAGCCACCTGTCTCTCGGGATTCTATATTCCCGTCGCTTTTCAATGGGATTTCCCTTGAAGCCAATGGCACCAGGAAACCCATGGGCGGGGGTGAGCTGCGAGCGGGAACAGAGACTCGCAAGGGCCGGAGAATTGCATATTCGGAAGTTCCTGAATGCCTTGTTTTCGGTAATCTCTGTACACTATAGAAAGGAACTGATTACACTATAGAGAGTGCAGCGAAGATTCACTCGGATGTTGCCTCAGCTGGAGCATCTCAGCTATGAAGAGAGGCTGGTTAGGCTGGGGTTGTTTTCCTTAGAGCAGTGAAGGCTGAAGGGGGAACTGATTGAGGTGTGCAAAATCATGAAGACAGAGATAGGCCGGTTAGGAAGGAATTTCTCACCTTAGTAGTGGGGTCAATTACTAGGGGCCGTAGATTTAAGGTAAGGGACAGGAGATATAGATAAGAGGGTATTTGGTGAAAAACCTTTTCACTCCGAGGGTGATGTGAGTCTGGAACTCACTGCCTGACAGGATGGTGGAGACAGGAACCCTCACAACATTTAAGAAGCATTTATATCAACACTTGAAATACCATTGCATATGGTAGCACGGTGGTTAACACTGCTCCCTCACAGCACAAGGGACCCGGGCTTGATTCTGAATTTGGGGGACCGGCAGTGTGGAGTTTCCACGTTCTCCCCGTGTGCGCGTGGGTTTCCTCTGGAAGCTCCAATTTCCTCCCACAGCCCAAAGATGTGCAGGTTAGGTGGATTGGTCATTCGAAATTACCCCTTAGTGTCCAGTGTTGGACAGTTTAGCAGTCAGAGGCGAGGTTATGTGGATAGGGCGAGGAAAGTGGGCCTAGGTAGGGTGCACTTTCAGAGGGCCGGTGCAGACACGATGGGCCGAAGGTCCTCTTGTTGTGTTGTACAACTCTATGACTCTAAAAACATACCCTGGGTCAATTTCCAATATAACTTCATGGTGGCAGAAGTGACTAATCGGATTGCGATGTTTATGCATCCAAATCATTCTAGGAGTCTGGGGGGAGATTTGTGTAGCGTGCTCCTATCAGCAATCCATAACTACATCAATCTTGTCACTGTTCAGATAGGTCCTCACATTCATCCATTACTGGACGGACCATGCTGGCCAGGCTGAACGAGCCAAAGGTTTCACAGTGGTTGCTGGATTCCCCTGAATGCAGGGTGCCATCGACTGCACCCATGTGGCCATCAAAGCTCCAGCGGGTCAGCCTGGTGCCTTTATCCATATCCATGCACGTCTAGTAGTGGGAATTTTGGGATTAGTGATCAGAATATTATATCAGTTTAGGTTAACTGCTGCACCGGAGAAAGAGAAGTTGATTGAAAGTGAGCCAATTTCAGTGGGACAAGAACAGGTTCTGCGCCAAGAAAATTTGAATTATAGGTTGGGAAGCAAATTTTAATGATGCAATGGGGTACCTTTCAAAAGGAGATAGTTCAGGTAGCATCGAGGGAAAGATAGGGCGCACAAATTCAGAACTGCTTGGATAACGAGAGAGAGTAAAATAAAGCTGAACAAGAATCACAGACATCAGGGCCGGGGTTCTCCCCTACTCGGCGGGGCGGGGGGCCCCAGCGGGATGGAGTGGCGTGAACCACTCCGGCGTCGGGCCGCCCCAAAGGTGCGGAAGCGTACCTTTAAGGGCCAAGCCCTCACCAGGGGCTAGGCCCGTGCCGGAGTGGTTGGCGCCCCGCCAGCTGGCGTGGAAGGCCTTTGCCCCCACGCCAGCCGGGGCCGTAGGGACTCCGCCGGCTGGCGGAAGTCGACGCGTGCGCGGCTGCTGCTGTCATTCCCGCGCTTGCGCAGGGGGGCGGGTCACCTCCCCGTTGGTCATTGCGGAGGCTGTGGCCGACGCGGAGGGGAAAGAGTGCCCCCACGGCACAGGCCCGCCCGCGGATCGGTGGGCCCCGATCGCGGTCCAGGACACCGTGGGGGCACCCGGTGGGGTCAGATCGGCCCGCGCCCTCCCCAGGACCCCGGAGCCCGCTCGCGTCGCCTGGTCCCGCCGGTAAGGGAAGTGGTTTAATTCACTGCCGGTGGGACCGGCATTACAGCAGCGGGGCTTCGGCCAATCGCGGGCCGGAGAATCACCGGGGGGGCCCGCCGAACGGCGTGGTGCGATTCCCGCCCATGCCGAATCTCCGGTGCCGGAGAATTCGGCGGCCGGTGGGGGCGGGATTCACGCCGCCGCCTGGCGATTTTCCGACCCGGCGGGGGTCGGAGAATCCCGCCCCAGGTTGATAATACAAGGGAGAGCCAGAATCTAGAACATTCCAAGGGAAGAGAAAAAAGGAAATCAGAAAGGCAAGGAAAGGGATTGAGACGAGATTAGCAGGTAACTTACAAAACAATTCAAAAGCCTTCCATAAGCACATAAATAATAATTGGGCAGTAAGATGGGGGCTGTGGTTGCTTGGGGCCCAGATAGGGGACTGAATTATGGAGGGCGAGAGCATAGCTGAGGTGCCAATAATACATCAGTGCCTCCAGAGCAGTAAAATACAGGGCTTTGGTCCAAATGCTGGGGTAGAGCGAGGCAAAGGATGCGCAGAGAGAGTTGGGGGTGTGGGGAGAGAATGGGAGGTCTGGGAAAAGAGTGGGGGCGGGGGGGGGGGGGGGGAATGTGTGCAGGAAGGGGGGTCGGGAAAGAGAGTGGAGGTGTTGGGGGGAGGTGGGGTTTCAGTGGGGAGAGTGAGGGTGTAGAGGGGAGAGTGGGGGTGTAGAGGGGAGAATCATGATATACATCAGCATATCATGGTGCAATCACACACACACTGGCACATTGCTGGACATACAGTAGGACCAATCAGCATACACAACATCGCAGCCAGTCACCAGTGAGAGCACACGCACTATAAAGACAGGGGACACCAAAGTTCGCACGGATTCTAGCAGCAGCCACCTCAGAGCACAGAGCTCACAGCCTGCCTCTCAGACATTCACCATGTGCTGAGTGCCTCACCTAGATAGTGATAGGACAGGGTCCACAGATAAGCTAGTAATGCACGTACCCAAGCTTACAGTATGATATTACAGTTGAGTTGTTCATAAAATAGAGTTACACCATATCCAGCCGTGTTGACCTGTTGGTAGACCAGAACACCCAACACGACAGGGAGAGTGGGGTTTGGAGGGGAGAGTGGGGGGTGCAGAGGGGAGAGTGGGGGTGCAGAGGGGATAGTGGGGGGTGTAGAGGGGAGAGTGCGGGGTGTAGAGGGGAGAGTGCGGGTGTAGAGGGGAGAGTGGGGGGTGTAGAGGGGAGACTGGGGGTGTATAGGGGAGAGTGGGGGGTGTAGAGGGGAGAGTGGGGAGTGTAGAGGGGAGAGTGCGGGTGTAGAGGGGAGAGTGGGGGTTGTATAGGGGAGAGTGGGGGGTGAAGGTGGGAGGGTGGGGGTGTAGAGGGGAGAGTGGGGGGTGTAGAGGGGAGAGTGGAGGGTGTAGGGGGAGAGTGGGGTGTGTAGAGGGGAGAGTGGGGGTGTAGAGGGGAGAGTGGGGGTGTAGAGGGGAGAGTGGGGGTGTAGAGGGGAGAGTGCGGGTGTAGAGGGGGGAGTGGGGAGTGTAGAGGGGAGAGTGGGGGTGTAGAGGGGAGAGTGGGGGGTGTAGAGGGGAAAGTGGGGGGTGTAGAGGGGAGAGTGGGGGTGTAAAGGGGAGAGTGGGGGGTGTAGAGGGGAGAGTGGGGGTGTAAAGGGGAGAGTGGGGGTGTAGAGGGGAGAGTGGGGGGTGTAGAGGGGAGAGTGGGGGTGTAGAGGGGAGAGTGGGGGGTGTAGAGGGGAGAGTGTGGGTGTAGAGGGGAGAGTGGGGGTGTAAAGGGGAGAGTGGGGTGTGTAGAGGGGAGAATGGGGGTGTAGAGGGGAGAGTGGAGGGTGTAGAGGGGAGAGTAGGGGTGTAGAGGGGAGAGTGTGGGTGTATAGGGGAGAGTGGGGGGTGTAGAGGGGTGACTGGGGGTGTATAGGGGAGAGTGGGGGGTGTAGAGGGGAGACTGGGGGTGTAGAGGGGAGAGTGGGGGTGTAGAGGGGAGTGTGGGGGTGTAGAGGGGAGAGTGAGGAATGTAGAGGGGAGATTGGGGGTGTAGAGGGGAGAGTGGGGGGTGTAGAGGGGAGAGTGGGGGGTGTAGAGGGGAGAGTGGGGGGTGTAGAGGGGAGAGTGGGGGGTGTAGAAGGGAGAGTGGGGGTGTAAAGGGGAGAGTGGGGGTGTAGAGTGGAGAGTGGGGAGTGTAGAGGGGAGAGTGGGGGTGTAAAGGGGAGAGTGGGGGGTGTAGAGGGGAGAGTGGGGAGTGTAGAGGGGAGAGTGGGGGATGTAGAGGGGAGAGTGGGGGTGTAGAAGGGGAGAGCGGGGGGTGTAGAGGGGAGAGTGGGGGGTGTAGAGGGGAGACTGGGGGTGTAGAGAGGAGAGTGGGGGTGTAGAGGGGAGAGTGGGGATGTAGAGGGGAGAGTGGGGAATGTAGAGGGGAGATTGGGGGTGTAGAGGGGAGAGTGGGGGGTGTAGAGGGGAGAGTGGGGGGTGTAGAGGGGAGAGTGGGGGGTGTAGAGGGGAGAGTGGGGGTTGTAGAGGGGAGAGTGGGGGTGTAAAGGGGAGAGTGGGGGGTGTAGAGTGGAGAGTGGGGAGTGTAGAGGGGAGAGTGGGGGTGTAAAGGGGAGAGTGGGGGGTGTAGAGTGGAGAGTGGGGAGTGTAGAGGGGAGAGTGGGGGTGTAAAGGGGAGAGTGGGGGGTGTAGAGTGGAGAGTGGGGAGTGTAGAGGGGAGAGTGGGGGTGTAAAGGGGAGAGTGGGGGGTGTAGAGGGGAGAGTGGGGAGTGTAGAGGGGAGAGTGGGGGTGTAAAGGGGAGAGTGGGGGGTGTAGAGTGGAGAGTGGGGAGTGTAGAGGGGAGAGTGGGGGTGTAAAGGGGAGAGTGGGGGGTGTAGAGTGGAGAGTGGGGAGTGTAGAGGGGAGAGTGGGGGTGTAAAGGGGAGAGTGGGGGGTGTAGAGGGGAGAGTGGGGAGTGTAGAGGGGAGAGTGGGGGTGTAAAGGGGAGAGTGGGGGGTGTAGAGTGGAGAGTGGGGAGTGTAGAGGGGAGAGTGGGGGTGTAAAGGGGAGAGTGGGGGGTGTAGAGGGGAGAGTGGGGAGTGTAGAGGGGAGAGTGGGGGATGTAGAGGGGAGAGTGGGGGTGTAGAAGGGGAGAGCGGGGGTGTAGAGGGGAGAGTGGGGGGTGTAGAGGGGAGAGTGGGGAGTGTAGAGGGGAGAGTGGGGGGTGTAGAGGGGAGAATGAGGGTGTAGAGGGGAAAATGGGAGGTGTAGAGGGGAGAGTGGGGGGTGTAGGGGGTAGAGTGGGGGGTGTAGAGGGGAGAGGGGGGTGTAGAGGGGAGAGTGGAGGGTGTAGAGGGTAGAGTGGGGGATGTAGAGGGTGGAGTTGAGTTGTAGAGTGAAGAGTGGGAGGTATAGAGAGGAGACTGGGGGGGTTTACGGGGAGAGTGGGTGCTGTAGGGGCTGGTGGGCGGTGTAGACGGCAGAGCGAGGGGTGCACGGGGAGAGTGGGGTTGTACGGGGAGAGTGGGTGCTGTCGGGGCTAGTGGGCGATGTAGAGGGGAGAGTGAGGGGTATACGGGGAGAGTGGGGCTGTCGATGGGAGAGTGGCAGTGTAAAGGGGAGAGTCTGGGGGTGTAGAGAGGAGAGGGGGGGTGTAGAGGAGATACGGGATGGAATTTGGACAGCTTGATTTGCATGTTCATCAGAAATGTTGGGGTTGTTGGCACTGGGATGAATTATCACCAAACTACTCCCAGTTCTGCTGACTGAGCAAGCTGCCCTTTGACCTCAGTTGCTCCTGAGCAACGCACTAAGATGTAAATTGAAATGTTGTGGTTGATTGGAAGCAGCAGTGAACGGGATATTGGAGAAGGGTTAATCATTCTTGAGAGTTTCTTCCCTTGATGGGGGTCTATCCTCTCCAGTTGTTGGGAAATGAGGTGGGACACGGCGCTTAACATCAATTGGCCTCCCAGGAATGGGCCGCCACTGGAATGCAAATAGAGAAACAAGTTTGGAGAGCCCAAGAATCTTTCTCTTAATGTTATGTGTTTGCTTCTAGTATAAGTCCGTTGACGCTGGGCTATTTGGAGGGATATTGATCGCTGAGCCCCCTGTTGCTGAGCCGTATGTTACAACCTGGTGGAAGCAGTTGCTTGCAGGAGGGACCGCTGGAGCTGTATCCCGCACTGTGACTGCCCCTCTCGACAGACTCAAAATCTACATCCAGGTAAAACATTGAAAATGGTGGGAACCAGGAACTTAGGCAGGATTCTCCGTTCGGCGAAGCCGAAATCACGTTCGGCGGTTAGCCGGAGAATCCGTTTTCATGCCGAAATCGGGGACACCGCTGTTTTTCGGAGGCTCCGTCCCCTCAAAAACGAGGTACTCGAGGAGTATGCCTCACGCCATTGGAACGGCCTCCGGACGTCACCTGAGGCCCTCCGCTGATGCTCCGCCCCCGGTGGGCCGACTTCCCGATGGCGTCGGTCGCGTGTCCTCTCAATTTTCGGGGACCTCGCGTGGCGGCTGCGGACTGTGCCCAGCACCACCACAGTCGGGGTGGGGTCGGGCGGGGGACAGTTCCGCTGGCAGGGGGTCTTCAGCGTGGGCTGGGGGGGGGGGGGGGGGACTGGTGGCAGGTGGTCCGCGGGTGATGAGGGGTGTTACAGGGGGACACTATCTGGCAGGCCGGGTCCGCGTGCGGCCAGCGTCATGTTGTACGGCGCGGCCACCAGAGGCCGCCGCTGTTCGCAGGTACAGCCATGGACCTGGCCATTCTGTGTCCTTATCTGCAGGTAAAGCCGGGGACTTTACGTGGCCCACAAGTTCCTCACTGATACTTACGGCCCTGCAGTATTCAAAGAGCTTTCATTGGCTGGAGATGGGGCTTCTGGCCCTCAATCGGGTGTAGTCTCTTTTCAGATAACTCTAGTGCCAGCAACAACAGAAGCTGCAGTCCTGGACTTGGACTCAAAGCAGTCGCCAGAGTCTCAGTCCTAGAAGTGTGGGACCAGTTATGTGTGAGAGTGTCCAGGGAAGGGAGCAGGTAGAGGGCAGTTGGAGTGTTGGTGGAGAGGCGGGGTGTGGGGTTGGACAGAAAGTCTGCCTGTATGTTAAACCAGGATTTTTGATAACATTACTACAACAAAATCATATAAACATTTCCAGCATTCATCATACAGTAGTTAGAAGAGGTTGTGATTCAGTGGGCAGCACGGTGGCGCAGTGGTTAGCACTGCAGTCTCACGGCACCGAGGTCCCAGGTTCGATCCCGGCTCTGGGTCACTGTCCGTGTGGAGTGTACACATTCTCCCCGTGTTTGTGTGGGTTTTGCCCCCACAACCCAAAGATGTGCAGGCTAGGTGGATTGGCCACGCTAAAATTTGCCCCTTAATTGGAAAAAATGAATTGGGTACTCTAAATTTAAAAAAAAAGAGGTTGTGATTCAGCTGCTACCTTCATCTGGAGGTACCTTATTGAACTGGGAATCACAGATTTTACAGACGGATATAGATAGGCTAGGAGATTGGGTCAAAATTTGGCAAATGGAGTTTAATGTGGATAAGTGTGAAGTTATCCATTTTAGTCAAACAAATTATTTATTATCTAAATGGAAAGCAGATTCAAGATGCATCTGGGCAGAGGGATCTGGATGTCTTTGTTCATGAATCGCACAAAGTCTGTATGCAGGTACAGCATGTAATAAGAAAGGCGAATGGAATGTTAGCGTTTATTGCAAAAGGACTGGAGTATTAAAGTAGAGAAGTGTTGTTGCAATTGCATTGGGTGTTGGTGAGACCACATCTGGAGTATTGTGTCCAGTTTTGGTCTCTTGATTTGAGGAAGGATGTTGTGGCATTGGAAGTAGTTCAGAGGAGGTGCACTAGGTTGATTCCGGGGATCAAGGGGTTGACGCTTGCGGAGAAATTAAACAGCTTGGCTTATACTCGCTGGCATTTAGAAAGCTGAGAGGGACTCTGATCAAGGTATACAATGTACTAAAAGGAATTGAGAAAGTAAACGTAGACCAAATGTTCCCCCTTCTGGGACAATCTAGAAGGAGAGGTCACAGATATAGGTTGAGAGGCGGTAGATTTAAAACTGAGATGAGGAGGAACTACTTCTCGTAGAGGGTGGTGAATTTGTGGAACTCGCTGCCCCATAGTGCAGTGGAATCCGAATAATTAAATGGTTTCAAGAGGGAGATAGACATATTTCTGATTTTTAAAAAACGAGTGACAGGGATATGAGGAATAGGTAGAGAGGTGGTTTTGAGACCAGTAAGAAGTCTTACAACACCAGGTTAAAATCCAACAGGTTTGTTTCAAACACTAGCTTTCGGAGCGCTGCTCCTTCCTCAGGTGAAGAGACCAGGAAGAGATCATCCATGATCTGACTGAATGGAGAAGCAGGCTCGAAGGGTAATTGTCTATTTCTGTTCCTAATTCCTATTTTCCTATGTTGTACACCGGACAATCCGGCAAATAGGTCCTCTATTAATGGTAAGGGATAATGGTCAGCACACAACACTGGGTTCATCGTCATTTTAAATTCACCACAGATTCTTTCTGAGCCATCTGGCTTGATAACTGGAACAATTTGGATTGCCAAATTGCTAGTTGTCAAACTCTTGATCACTCCATCTTTGATCAATTTGCCAAGTTCCACTTTGGCTTTTGGTTTTATACCATATGGCATAGTTTATGCCTTTAAACATTTTGGGGTGCAATGACATTTATCTTGAGCCGTGCCTCAACTCTGGTAATTTCCCCTAAATTCTTTTCAAATATCTCCTTGTACCTTCTAAGAGTTTCTGTGCTCTTTCCATCAACCAATGTGTTCACAGCTTTTAAATTAAGTTTAATTTTGTTGAGCCACGTTCTTCCGAAAAGTGCAGGAAAATTTTCTTTTACCACATAAAATGACAATTTGTCAGATTAACCATTTACTTCAACTTACACCAAAACATAACCCTTCACTGGAACCATCTCTTCCTTATAAGTTCTCAAGATTATATCAGACGTTGTTAATGGTAAGTTTTTGAGCTTTTGTTGAGATAAATTTTCAGAGATAAGAGATATAGTGGGCGGGATCCTCTGTGTTGATGCCAACACAGAATTCGTGAACTTTACGACAGAAAAACTGTCGCCACACCTGGACAGATTCCGCTACTATTGAGGGGCTAGCACTGGTGCCTCGTGAAACACAAAAACGGTGCGGGATTCACTGGGTCCGTGATTGACACTTGGGAGGCTGACAAGCTGCAGCCGCACAGACACATTACACTCCCTACACACACTTATCTCAGCCAACAAGATGGCACTGGCTGTGCTGGAGCGTGCCCATACAGCTGATGGGTCGGCTGGAGCCAGAGGGCACCCAAAGAGCACCCTGGGGGGACACTATACAACTTGCGGCCCTAAGTTCAAAGTGGACAGTTAACGGTGTGCGCAGCTGCATGGCTGCCTTGCCAGCTGCAGCAATGGTGTTCCATGCCCGTCCACCCCGACCCCACAGCCCACTTCCTGGCTACCTCCCCCCCACTACTTCCCCCAGCCCTACCACAAGCCCCCCTCGGCCAGTGGCAAACTGTCAGCACACTATGGTGATGTTGGACACTTTCCGTACCCCCCCCCCCCCCCCCCCCCGCCCCCCCCCCCAGCAGCCGCCACGCTGGTTTCACAATTTTTAAAAGTATAAGTGAACTGCGCCGTTGGGAAGTTGGCCCATCGGAGGGGGAGAATTGTGGAGGCCCCGGAGAATACTGGGGTTGGCCCGCTAATGATATGCAAATGGCGTCCACTATGCATATGTTCCGGAACGCATTGACGCCGCCGTCAAGGTGCTGGAGCATTGCGATTTGGCGTCAAATCGCCGCCTGACGACCTTTTGGTGTCGGGACCGATTCTCCTCCCAGTCACCTTTCCTGATTTTGGCATCGGCTGACTGAGAACCCCGCCCATTGGCTTCCATATTCCATTTGAATTTTGTTCCCATTTAGATTGGGATAGATCAAAGTCTTTGTGTATCGCCTCGAATCGATAATATACCCGAGTTTTAGTTCGTTGATCCCCGTAGACATCGTGTCTTCTTGGGAATTTTCATTGTCTTCGGTTATTCTGTAGATGGTTTTTGTGGATCCGGATGCATTCTTGAGTTTACCCACCCTCAAGGTTTGAGCATGCCTTTCTTGCCACAATTACGTCATTTGCTATCTCGACACCAACAATCCCGTTGGGAATGTCCTTCTTGGGCATACCTATGGCATGCTAACATGTTGGGAGATCTTCTTTTCTCAGTATTCACCTTGTTTATTTTGGCACCAGCTCCAATTTAGGAAGCCTCTTTGGCTGTGTGGTAATATCAGGTATTTCAGTACCCGAGAGGCTGTAGACCTTTGGGTAAGCCTAGCAGCTTACCATTGGCTGTTTGGTATGTGGCTCCACCCTGACAGGTGGGGTATAAGAACAGGTGCCGACCCAGCAGCCCTCATTCTGTACCGAAGCTGCTGGGGAACAGATCTAGTCTATTAAAGCCTTCAGTTATGATACAACCTCGTCTTTGAGTTTAATTGATCGTGCATCAATTTAATAGACTACTCTTAAGCTGAAAGAATGGATCTCCGAATCAAGCCGGAGTGTCTACAACTCAGCCCCCACGCGGAGAACTCGGCTGCGATTTCTAAGCACTGGCTGGCGTGCTTTAAAGGCTACCTCGAGTCGGCCGGAGGCACCCCCTCAGTAGAACAGAAACTGCATCTCCTGCACTCGAGAGTAAGCCCTGGAATCTTCTCCCTCATCGAGGAGGCGGAGGACTATGATGATGCAATCGAACTGTTAAAGGGACATTATATACGCCCTGTAAACCAGGTCTACGCACGTCACCTGCTTGCAACTAGACGGCAAAGCTATGGGCAATCACTGGAGGACTTCTGACGTGCGCTACTGGTGCTGGGCAGAAACTGTGGCTGCCCGCAAGTTTCGGGCATGAGCACACGATACCTCTAATCCGGGATGCCTTCGTAGCAGGTATGAACTCTTCAGAGATCCGCCAAAGACTTTTAGAAAAGGATACCCTGGGACTGAGAGAGGCACGGGCCCTGGCAGGGTACATGGATGTTGCCTCCAGAAATGCGCAGTCTTATGCGCCCGACCGCGCAGCGGCCCCCTGGGCTGCCTGGCATCCCGCAGCGGCAGCCCCACTGACCTTCCCCGTGGCCCCCACAGGCCTGCGCTGTAAGACGGCCCGCTAACTCCATTGGGCCCCGTTGCTTCTTCTGCGGGCAGGCAAAGCACCCCCGCCAGCGCTGCCCAGCCCGCACCTCCACCTGCAAAGTGTGCGGCAAGAAGGGCCACTTTGTGGGGGTGGGCCAAGCACGAGCCGTGGCCGCGGTCTCCAATGACTCCGGGCCGGCCCGGCAACCTTCCCTTCGGGCCCCAGGCGGCCAGCACTCACCGCCACCCCCCTATCCCAGGGCCACGCCCGACCCACGGCCGTGACCATCTTGCCCCTCGGACGCCACGCTGGACGGATGGGCGCCGCCATTTTGTCCATCCCCGCTGCCATTTTGTCCGTCCCTGACCATCATGTGCGATCCATGGGAGACGCCATCTTGGATGGGGCCCTAGGCCCCCAGCACAGCCGACTACATGCTGCCCGATCACAACCCACAACTGCTCCATCTGGCCTCGGTGACGCTGGACCAAAATCGACCTTGGACACTCGCAACAGCAACGCGACGATCTTCAACAACGGCCACGAGACGTCTTGCCTGGTTGACTCTGGGAGCACGGAAAGCTTTGTTCACCCCGACACGGTAAGGCGCTGTTCACTTGTAACCCACCGTGTAAACCAAAGAATCTCCCTGGCCTCCGGGTCACACTCGGTGGAGATAAAGGGGTTCTGCCTTGTGAACCTCACTGTCCAAGGCAGGAAATTCAACAATTTCCGCCTTTATGTCCTGCCGCACCTCTGCGCGGCTACACTCCTGGGGTTGGACTTCCAATGTAACTTGCAAAGCCTGACCTTTAAATCCGGCGGCCCTATATCCCCCCTTACTGTCTGCGGCCTCACGACCCTTAAGGTCAACCCGCCTTCCCTGTTTGCGAACCTCACCCCGGATTGCAAACCCGTCACCACCAGGAGCAGATGGTACAGCGCCCAGGACCGGACCTTCATCAGGTCAGAGGTCCAAAGGCTACTGAGGGAAGGGGTCATTGAAGCTAGCAACAGTCCCTGGAGCGCTCAAGTAGTGGTGGTAAAGACCGGGGAGAAACATAGGATGGTCATTGACTACAGTCAGACCATCAACAGGTTTACACAGCTGGATGCATACCCTCTCCCCCGCATATCCGACCTGGTGAACAGGATCGCGCAATACAAGGTCTTCTCCACAGTGGATCTCAAGTCCGCCTACCATCAGCTACCCCTCCGCACTAGTGACCGCAAGTACACTGCCTTCGAAGCAGATGGGCGGCTGTACCACTTTTTAAGGGTTCCCTTTGGTGTCACTAATGGGGTCTTGGTCTTCCAACGCGAGATGGACTGACTGGTTGACTGGTACGGCTTACGCGCAACGTTCCCGTATCTCGATAACGTCACCATCTGCGGCCATGACCAGCAGGACCACGACACCAACCTCCGAAAATTTCTCCAGACTGCGAAAATCCTTAACTTAACGTACAATAAGGATAAATGCGTCTTTAGCACCGACCGCCTAGCCATCCTCGGCTACGTAGTGCGAAATGGAGTTATAGGCCCCGACCCTGAACGCATGCGCCCCCTTGTGGAATTCCCCCTCCCTCACTGCCCCAAGGCCCTGAAGCGCTGCCTCGGGTTTTTCAGTTATTACGCACAGTGGGTCTCCAACTACGCAGACAAAGCCCGACCCCTAATCCAGTTCACACCTTCCCCCTGTCGACGGAGGCCCGCCAGGCCTTCTGCCGCATCAAAGCAGACATTGCAAAGGCCACGATGCGCGCCATCGATGAGTCCCTCCCCTTCCAGGTCGAGAGCGATGCGTCCGACGTAGCTCTGGCTGCCACCCTCAACCAAGCAGGCAGACCCGTGGCCTTCTTCTCTTCAGGAATTCGCCATTCCTCGGTCGAAAAAGAGGCACGAGCCATAGTAGAAGCTGTGCGACACTGGAGGCATTACCTGGCCGGCAGGAGATTCACTCTCCTCACTGACCAACGGTCGGTGGCGTTCATGTTTGATAATGCACAGCGGGGCAAGATAAAGAACGACAAGATCTTACGGTGGAGGATAGAACTCTCCACCTACAACTACGAGATCTTGTACCGTCCTGGGAAGCTAAACGAGCCTCCCGATGCCCTGTCCCGCGGCACGTGTGCCACCGCACAAGTGGACCACCTCCGAGCCCTCCACGAGGACCTCTGCCACCCGGGGGTCACTCACTTTTTCCACTTCATTAAGGCCCGCAACCTGCCCTACTCCATCGAGGAGATCAGGACCGTCACCAGGGACGGCCAAATCTGCGCGGAGTGCAAACCGCACTTCTACCGGCCAGAGAGGGCGCACCTGATAAAGGCTTCCCGTCCCTTTGAGCGCCTCAGTATGGACTTCAAAGGCCCTCTCCCCTCCACCGACCGCAACACGTATTTCCTGAAAGTGATTGACGAGTACTCCTGGTTCCCGTTCACCATCCCCTGCCCCGACATGACCGCAATCACCGTCATCAAGACCCTCCAGGGTATCTTTACACTGTTCGGGTTCCCCGTGTACATACACAGCGATAGGGGGTCCTCCTTTATGAGCGATGAATTGCGTCAATTCCTGCTCAGCAAGGGCATCGCCTCAAGCAGGACGACCAGTTACAACCCCCGGGGAAACGGGCAGGTCGAGAGGGAGACCGGAACAGTCTGGAAGACCGTCCTACTGGCCCTGCGGTCCAGGACTCTCCCTGTCTCCCGCTGGCAGGAAGTCCTCCCGGTGGCCCTCCACGCCATTCGGTCGCTGCTCTGTACAACTACCAATCAGACATCTCATGAACGTTGCCTTGTCTTCCCCAGGAAGTCCTCCTCCGGGACCTCGCTCCCAACCTGGCTAGCGACACCCGGACCCATCCTGCTTCGAAAGCACGTGTGGGCGCACAAGTTGGACCCGTTGGTCGAGAGGGTCCACCTGCTGCACACTAACCCCCAGTACGCCTACGTGGCGTTCCCTGACGGCCGGCAAGATACAGTCTCCCTCCGGGACCTGGTGCCCGCCGGAACCCCATGCGCACCCGAACCAATACCCCCCCTCCCCCCCCACAGCACCTCACTGGGGGGGTCGGTCCTCCCGCCGCTCCTACCTAGGCCATCCCATCCACCGACGCCCCCTACTGGCGCCCCCCTCTCGTGTCAACCGTTTGCCCCACCAGCGCCGTCTAGGGGTGACGAAGCTGTCATGGACGACGAAGCCACGCTCCCAGAGTCGCGGACGCCCGGACCCCCACCAGAACCACCACAGAGGCTCAGACGATCCAGGAGGACGACCAGGCCACCCGACCGACTGATTGCTACACTGTAACTGTAAATGAACACTGACTGTATATATCTTCCACGCTTGTAAATACTCACGGTACCTCCATATCTGATCATACCATGTTCAATGCAATTGTAACCACTGGCCACCACCCCCACCGGACTCTTTTTTTAACAGGGGGTGAATGTGGTAGTATCAGGTATTGCAGTACCCGAGAGGTTGTAGACCATTGGGTAAGCCTAGCAGCTTACCATTGGCTGTTTGGTATGTGGCTCCGCCCTGACAGGCGGGGTATAAGAACAGGTGCCATCCCAGCAGCCCTCATTCTGTACCGAAGCTGCTGGGGAACAGATCTAGTCTATTAAAGCCTTCAGTTATTACACAACCTCGTCTTTGAGTTTAATTGATCGTGCATAAGGCTGGCAACTCCAGAGGCACTGCCGTTTCAACAGCAGGTTTGAGTGTTAGCTTTCTGTCAGCAGTCGTCTCTAGATTGTCCCATTTCTCAATCTGCACGCAAGTCTTTCTTGCAGTGTGTCCTCAAGGGTCGATCCAAATTCACAATTCTTGGCTGGTTTCTGAGCATTGCTACAAATTGTGGAATATTTTCACCCTCTTCTTGTCTACATCGATGAAATCTGAATCCCTCTGCTACGATTAATGGTTTGGACGAGAAGTGTCCTCAAGGGTCTTCATTAATTCCTCGTAAGTTATTGTATCAGGCTTTTCAGGATGGAGAAGACTCTGTAGTAGGATGAAGGTTTTCCGTCAAGAAAGTTTCTACTTTAATTTCATTTGATATCCTGTTTGCAGCAAGTTAGTATTGGAATCTATCTTCCCAGGAGCTCCATGATTTTGCATTCTCATCGAATGATTCCATAGCGCCTACTTTTCCAGGCAACGCAGTCACCAGTTCTTAAGATGTAGCACGTTCTTTAATGTTTCCTACCCTCGAATTTCTTTCTCTTTCAATTTAATTTGTATTATTTCTTTTGTTGTTCCTTCAAAAAGTTTCCTTTATTGGTTGCACGGTGGCTTTAAGAATTTTTTGTTTCGCAAACACGATCTGTTTTAAAAAGCTGAAACTTAATCTTGGTTACCTTCGCTGTCTTTCCCCTTTTTGAGCAGTTGCTTTTCCCAAAAGCAGGTCTCTTTCTCAATCTTTCAATCTCTCTCTCAGTTCAAAGATTCGAAGCTGCAGCCCGCCACGTGTGAAAGCGCAGCTGGAAAAAAGCCCCAACTTTTAGAAATAACTCATTTTTTAATAGCCCACCCCCTTATTTCCTGGCTTTCCCTGCTCATTTTTCAGGAGGTTTTTAATTTTTTTAACCCACCGATTGTGCAAATCGACTGGCCCAAGAGTTCACGCTGTGGCCGAAAACATTTCCTCCTTTCCCGCCTGAGTGTGGTTGGTTAATCCTTGTTGAAGTAAGATTCTGTGTGTTCTGTCCCTGCATTGCTGGAGCCCTTCTTCGGTTTGGGGTGAGCTCGGTGGGGGAGATAGGTGCCCTCTTCTATGTGGTCTTTTCTATTGGTTTCCTAAATGTCTTCCTTGTTGTGGCTGGGTCTTCCACGGGGAAGCAGTGTTTCTGTCTCTGTTGAGGGAGTGCTGCTCTGTTCCCTAATATCCTTCTTGCAATGGCATGCAGTACTAGTTTCTGACTAATGTCCTTTGCTTTACTTGGGCGTTTCTCCTTGGGGGTAGGGATGGCGGGAATTTCTTCCTTTCATCTGGGTGAGCAACGTGCTGTTATAAGCCCTGTTTTGGTCGATGGGTCGGTGTGCTGCCCTGGGTAGGGTGCACGGCTGGCTGGGTGGTGGGTCCTGGCAAGTGCTGGGTGTCTTGGGGGTATTGACTCCTTTGTCACAGAGTGTGCCAAGTGCCGAGGCCGAGTCCGGTGTTGTGATTGACATTCTGGTGCTGTCTTTTGCTTGGGACCTCCCTTCTCAAAGACACGTATTAGGGGCATGCTGAGAGGTTGAATTTTTTGATGTGTGTGGTACCCTCAATAACGACGCTTAGAGTGTAAACGGTAAAGAAGGCTTTAATAAGCTAAGAACTAGCCTGGTGCCGAGACGGGTGCTTACTGGGTGCCGCCCGCAAGGCGGCCCCTTATATACGGCTCCCAGATGGGCGGAGCCGGAGGCGGAGTCCCCCAGGGTTCCAAGCCCGGTCTTAAAGGGGACATCACCTTACATGATGACAAGGGTACAGTGTTACAGTAACCGTTCATCACAATGTGCTTTGACTATCCTTGGTTTATTGACTCCTAAGTAGACAAGGGCACGATCTGGGTCTTGCATTGCGGTTGATATCTTGTTGCCCCCTTATGACTGGGACATTCCCTTATATGAACAAGCAGCTTTTTCTCTTCTTCATCATTGGGGGTGGGCATGCGCCCGAAGAATATGCACTTATGCTTGTATCTTGGTCCCCTTTTATCCTGAGGACTTTTGCACTTGGCAGCTCTCCTTTTTTCCCCTGTCTTGTTTAATGTGTCGGGAAGAACTGACTTCAATGACCAGAATTGGGATTTCTAGCTGCTGGTACTCTCTGTATAAATATGTGAAATGATGAACGTTCTCCACTGTGCCTGATGTTGGGATTGTGTGGCATTGTGTGGTATTTGAAAAACATCCTTCTGAAACTGGGGCTCTTGCATATTTTCTTTGTATTTTTCTATTTTTGTTATGGTGGGGTTTAAGAATCTGCGATTGGCTCGTACAGGGGTATAGATGGGTCCGACAACCAGAGTGGGGTGGGGGTTACAGTGTGTTATTGCTGTCTCTGGTGTTGCTGGTGTTGAGGGGGATGTGTTTCAGTGCGCGGCCAAACAGGGTGTGAAAAGTTATCCTGAATTTTCATGATCGTTGTGAGCAATCGCTTGGTGGGATGCTGTGCACTATTTTACCACTTTTTCGTCGTCTTATCCTTCTCTCCCTTGTTCTCTGGTGGTGCGCATAGAGTCATCAAGTTGAGTCCAGTGATTGTACTGAGCCAGTTATATTGCCATTCTCCTGTTCCCCTCTCTATCCATATATGTTGATACTTTTATTTTGCGCCTTCTTTGTTCAATTTAAAAACTTCAATAAGAATACTTCAAAAAATAAATGGTCTGGCCAGTCAAGTTAAACTATGTTAAAACGGCATTGTCAATGTAACGATGCACGTTCAGACTTCATTTGAAACTTGAAAGGTATTTATGACTAAGAAAATCTGTACAGAGGCTAGCAGCCCACCCAGCCTCCCACGACCCGGCCTCCCGAGACCCGGCCTCCCGAGACCCGGCATCCTGAGACCCGGCCTCCCGAGACCCGGCCTCCGGAGTCCCGGCCTCCCGCGACCCGGCCTCCCGAGACCCGGCCTCCCGAGACCCGGCCTCCCGAGACCCGGCCTCCGGAGACCCGGCCTCCCGAGACCCGGCCTCCTGAGGCCCGGCCTCCGAGGCCCGGCCTCCCGAGACCCGGCCTCCGGAGTCCCGGCCTCCCGCGACCCGGCCTCCCGAGACCCGGCCTCCCGAGACCCGGCCTCCCGAGACCCGGCCTCCGGAGACCCGGCCTCCCGAGACCTGGCCTCCTGAGACCCGGCCTCCGGAGACCCGGCCTCCCGAGACCCGGCCTCCCGAGGCCCGGCCTCCGAGGCCCGGCCTCCCGAGACCCGGCCACCCGAGGCCTGGCCGCCTGATAGCCGCTCACCTGGTCATGCGAGAGCAGCGACCTGGCGCGGAGGGGAGGGGAGGCGGAAGGAGGGAGAGAGGTAGAAGGGATTTAAATAGGAGAGCCGCTACACTAGCGAGCAGGCTGGTCGATGGAAGTACAGCGAAGGAGGAGGCCGAGGCATGCCTTGTGGAAGGGAGGAAGTGCCGGGCAGAGAGGAAGGAAAAACAGAACTTCAGGGGAACCAAAGCATAAAAAAGGAGAGGTCAGAGGAGGTAGACAAGGCGTAAAACAAAGGGGGAGGGGAGGATTAGGAGGGGGCAGCACAAGGATAGGAAGTGCAGGGGGAGAAACAGAGGGTGGGAGGAGACTGGGGCAGGGTGATTTGTTATGTTCTCGGTGTAACATAAGTGGCTTCCTTGTGGTGCACTTGACAAAGGAAGGTTCAGACGTGGAGATAACTTCAACACGTTTATTAAACTATCTACACTTCTATTACTCGGGTTCGACGTTACTGCTAATCCTACTATAGCTACCCAGACTGACTAACCAGTTGCTGCAATCCACGTGGTGGGTGTAATATTGAATCAACCCTGTGTCTGTACTCACTGACTGTCTCCACTGGAAAGAGGCAGATCATGTGTGTGGTGTCCTTTATATATGGGATGGTGTAATGCCCTCCTGTGGTGGTGTCACCTCTGTGTGTATCGTGAATGTCCATTGGTCGTGTCCTATCTAACTGATCTATTGGTTGAGTGTGCGTCTGTGATGTCACTGGTGCTCCCTCTAGTGTCTAGCTAGCCTACATGCATTTACATTGATGCACATCAGCACACAGGATAGAGCGCTGGTTGCAGCAGATAACATGTGGAGATGGCGAAAATTAGGAAGTTGGCACTGGCCATCTTGAATGGCCTGTGAGCAAGGGCAGGCCCGGACGGACAGGGCCAGCCCCATAGGGTGAGTATGGTTGACCCCACAGGAGGGGTGGGGGCAGCACCCCTTCATCCGGATAGTAACATGGAACATGAGGGGCCTCAACAGGCCGGTGAAAGATCCAGAGTCCTCGTCCATCTCAAGAGACTGAGGGTGGACGTAGCCTTCCTACAGAAGACACACCTAAGAGAGAGGGACTGATTGCGGGTAAGGATGGGTTGGGTGGGACAAATGTATCATTCATGTTTTGACACAAGGACAACAAGGGGGATGACCACACTAACCAACAGGACAGTTTCACTCACGGTGATGAGCACAGTGATGGACCCAGGGGGGAGGCCTCCTGTACGGGGACGTCTTTCTGAGCGCTGGCCACTGTACCCGCCCCCCCCCACACACACACACATCAGGAGCCCGGTGGTAGTGGCCACATGAAGGACATAGAACCGGTTCACATTCCATTTCAAGCTTGGTAAAATGTCCATAGAGATCCCCATCTGCAACAACCATTAGTTCACACGGGTGAGGGTAGAAGCCACATTTGGGACGTGGAGAGGGAGAGAGCGACACTGAGAGTGAAGGACATAAGGACATGTATGTGGACAATCGACTGGCGACCCTAGGGAAACTCTCAGAGCCTCCAACTCCTGAAAGGGAATGAGCTCAGATTCCTCCTAAGGGGAAGTAGTGGCGTTGTGGATTTGTTACTGGACTAATAATCCAGAGACCCAGAGTTACGCTCTGGGGACCCAGGCTCGAATCCCATCAGGGCAGATGGTGAAATTTGAGTTCAATAAAAATCTGGAATTAAAATTCGAATGATGACCATGAAATATTGTCGATTGTCGTAAAAACCCATCTAGTTCATTAATGTCCTTTAGGGAAGGAAATCTGTCATCCTTACCTGGTCTGGCCTACATGTGGCTCCAGACCCACAGTTGACCCACATGCCCTCATGGGTGGGCAATAAATGCCACGCCCAGCCAGCGAGAGCCACATCCCATGAACGAATAAAGAAAAAAAAACCCTGCAACTGTGTGACTTCCTCTGCAAGGAGACAAAAATGTTCCCCCAGAGACCTGGACACACATTTCTGAACACAATGACAAATATCTACAGATAACTCATAGAAAAGGTCAGGGCCTCACTGGACCAGACTAAATGGAAATGGGAGGAGGAGCTGGCAATGGAGATAGGGGGAGGACTCTGGATCGACGGGCTTCACAGGATCAACTCCACCTCCTCTTGTGCCGGGCTAAGCCCGATGCAGGTCAGGGTGGCGCGCAGAGTGCACGTTACTAAGACACGCATGAGCGGATTCTTCCCGGAGGTGGAGGATAAGTGCGAGAGGTGTCAGGGGGTCTTGGCCACATGGTCTGAACATGCCCCAGACTCGGGGAGTTCTGGATGGCCTTTTTCGAGGCCATGTCCATGATTATGGGGGTCGAGGTGGAGCTGTGCCCGACTGTAGCCGTCTTTGGGGTGTCAGAGCATCTCAGGCTCAGGATGCCCTGGCCTTTGCCTCACTGATTGCTGGGCGGAGACTTCTGGTAAGTTGGAAGTCGGCAGCTTCACTCATGGCCTCGGAGTGGTTCTCAGACCTGACCAAGTTCCTGAAACTAGAAAAGATAAGATTCTCGGTAAGGGGGTCTGAGGAGAGATTTCATGACACATGGAAGAAGTTCACAAACCCCTTTGCAGACCTGTGGGGGGATGATACACACTAATGTAAGGAAATGGTAGTACTGGGATTACTGTCACAGAAGTGGTGGCAGCTTGTGACACTTGTGTTGTTATTTTGGTTATTATTGTTTTGATATTAAGTGCACAAATTCCAGTAAATATATTTTCAAAAAACATAATCCAACATTACAACTCTGCCTCATACCCAACATTACAACACTGCTTCAAAGCTGACATTACAACACTGCCTCATAACCCAACATTACAACACTGCCTCATAACCCAACATTACAACAATGCCTCAAAAACTGACATTACAACACTGCCTCAAAGCTGACATTACAACACTGCCTCATAATCCAACATTACAACACTGCCTCATAACCCAACATTACAACAATGCCTCAAAAACTGACATTACAACACATAACCCAACATTACAACACTGCCTCAAAAACCGACATTACAACACTGCCTCATAACCCAACATTACAACACTGCCTCATAACCCAACATTACAACACTGCCTCAAAAACTGACATTACAACACTGCCTCATAACCCAACATTACAATACTGCATCATAACCCGACATTACAACACTGCCTCAAAAACTGACATTACAACACTGCCTCATAACCCAACATTACAATACTGCCTCATAACCCAACATTACAACACTGCCTCAAAAACTGACATTACAACACTGCCTCATAACCCAACATTACAACACTGCCTCAAAAACTGACATTACAACACTGCCTCATAACCCAACATTACAATACTGCATCATAACCCGACATTACAACACTGCCTCAAAAACTGACATTACAACACTGCCTCATAACCCAACATTACAATACTGCCTCATAACCCAACATTACAACACTGCCTCAAAAACTGACATTACAACACTGCCTCATAACCCAACATTACAACACTGCCTCATAACCCAACATTACAACACTGCCTCAAAAACTGACATTACAACACTGCCTCATAACCCAACATTACAATACTGCCTCATAACCCAACATTACAACACTGCCTCAAAAACTGACATTACAACACTGCCTCATAACCCAACATTACAACACTGCCTCAAAAACTGACATTACAACACTGCCTCATAACCCAACATTACAATACTGCATCATAACCCGACATTACAACACTGCCTCAAAAACTGACATTACAACACTGCCTCATAACCCAACATTACAATACTGCCTCATAACCCAAAATTACAACACTGCCTCAAAAACTAACATTACAACACTGCCTCATAACCCAACATTACAACACTGCCTCATAACCCAACATTACAACACTGCCTCAAAAACTGACATTACAACACTGCCTCATAACCCAACATTACAACACTGCCTCAAAAACTGACATTACAACACTGCCTCATAACCCAACATTACAATACTGCCTCATAACCCAACATTACAACACTGCCTCAAAAACTGACATTACAACACTGCCTCATAACCCAACATTACAACACTGCCTCATAACCCAACATTACAACACTGCCTCAAAAACTGACATTACTACACTGCCTCATAACCCAACATTACAATACTGCATCATAACCCGACATTACAACACTGCCTCAAAAACTGACATTACAACACTGCCTCATAACCCAACATTACAACACTGCCTCAAAAACTGACATTACAGCACTGCCTCATAACCCAACATTACAACACTGCCTCATAACCTGACATTACAACACCACCATTACAATACAGCCTCATAATCCAACATTACAGAACTGTTTTATAATCAGACATTACAACACTGCCTCATAACCCAACATTACAACACTGCCTCATAACCCAACATTACAACACTGCCTCAAAAACTGACATTACAACACTGCCTCATAACCCAACATTACAATACTGCATCATAACCCAACATTACAACACTGCCTCAAAAACTGACATTACAACTCTGCCTCATAACCCAACATTACAACAATGCCTCAAAAACTGACATTACAACACTGCCTCAAAGCTGACATTACAACACTGCCTCATAATCCAACATTACAACACTGCCTCATAACCCAACATTACAACAATGCCTCAAAAACTGACATTACAACACATAACCCAACATTACAACACTGCCTCAAAAACCGACATTACAACACTGCCTCATAACCCAACATTACAACACTGCCTCATAACCCAACATTACAACACTGCCTCAAAAACTGACATTACAACACTGCCTCATAACCCAACATTACAATACTGCATCATAACCCGACATTACAACACTGCCTCAAAAACTGACATTACAACACTGCCTCATAACCCAACATTACAATACTGCCTCATAACCCAACATTACAACACTGCCTCAAAAACTGACATTACAACACTGCCTCATAACCCAACATTACAATACTGCCTCATAACCCAACATTACAACACTGCCTCAAAAACTGACATTACAACACTGCCTCATAACCCAACATTACAACACTGCCTCAAAAACTGACATTACAACACTGCCTCATAACCCAACATTACAATACTGCATCATAACCCGACATTACAACACTGCCTCAAAAACTGACATTACAACACTGCCTCATAACCCAACATTACAATACTGCCTCATAACCCAAAATTACAACACTGCCTCAAAAACTGACATTACAACACTGCCTCATAACCCAACATTACAACACTGCCTCATAACCCAACATTACAATACTGCATCATAACCCGACATTACAACACTGCCTCAAAAACTGACATTACAACACTGCCTCATAACCCAACATTACAACACTGCCTCAAAAACTGACATTACAACACTGCCTCATAACCCAACATTACAACACTGCCTCATAACCTGACATTACAAAACCGCCATTACAATACAGTCTCATAATCCAACATTACAACACTGCATCATATCCCGATATTACAACACTGCCTCATAACCTGACATTATAACACCACCATTACAATACAGCCTCATAATCCAACATTACAGAACTGTTTTATAATCAGACATTACAACACTGCCTCATAATCGGACATTACATCACTGCCTCATAATCGGACATTACAACATTGCCTCATAACCCAACATTACAACACTGCCTCATAACCCGACATTACAACACTGCCTCATAAGCCAACGTTGCAACACTGGCTCACAACCCAACATTACAACATTGCCTCATAATCCAACATTACAACGCTGCCTCATAAGTAGACATTCCAACACTGCAGCTCAAAACTTCACGCAGAACATCACCTTACATAGCTCCATTACTAAACAACCTTTGAACAACACAAGATACAAATCCAAGATCAAAGAGGTTTAACTAAACTGCAGTAGAGTCTTCGATGCAAAATATCCTGTTCCTCTTTCCTTTAGGTGTATGCTACAAAGCAGCACCTGAATTTGTTGAGCAGCTGGAAAGCAATGGTGGACGAAGGTGGCTACCTTTCACTCTGGAGAGGCAATGGGATGAATGTGGCAAAAATAGCACCAGAGACCGGCATCAAGTTTCTGGCTTACGACAAGGTAATTGGCCCTGTGAAATTTAAACAACATCCCTTTTTGAAACTCTTTACTGATCTAATTTCCTCTTAACCATAATACTGAATATTTGAATTCAGTGAACTGTGTAGTTTCTGTAGATTTAAAGTTCCCTCAGATCTCTCAGTCTGGGTGTTAGCTGCTAATCAGAGAGGAGACAATTCACAATGAAACAATGGCTCAGATCTTCCAATCTCCAGATGGCTGTACCCGGCTGTACCCTGCCAAATATATTTGGACCCCCTCAAAGTCCCAACGTTAGAACTCCGCGAGTATTGCCTGAGGAATTTGAGATTCCATTGGACAATTCCTCAGCTTCCCAGGAGCCTCTTGACTTTGAGCAGGGGATTGTCAGATAGTTCTGCCTCACTTAACAGAATCAAAACCACTTTGGACTCCGAGGTAACTGTACTACTGACACCTTGACCCCCAACTACCCCCGTGACCAACCCCATCTAGCCCCTACCCCAAAACCACACAACTACCCCTGACCTGACAACCTTTCATGAATCCCCCAAATCCAATGAATACCACACAACATCCCCCCCCCCCCCCACCACCCCACCCATCGTACTCTCCTGCCACTAACCTCCCTCCAATAACCCCAGTCACCCAACTACACCCCCGCTCCATGACAATACCCTAACATCTAACACCCACCCTTCCGACTACACCCGCGGTATCCTACTCCCACCAACCCCGCCAAGTACATCCCTAATACCCGATTCCCACCCACATCCCGATACCCGACTGTACCCCCAATACCTGACTACCACCCACCCTGCCGACTATGCCCCCGATTCTCGACTCCCACAGCCCCTCCACCCCCGACTACACCCCCGGTATCTGACTCCCACCCCCCCCGAGTACATCCCCAATACCCGACTCCCATCCATTCCCCCGACTACACCCCTGATATCCGAGTACCTCCCACCTCGCAGCGACACCCCTGACACCCGAATACCTCATCCCACCAACTACATCTTCGATACCCGAATACCACCCACCCGCTAACTGCATCCCGATACCCGGCTATCAATAACCCCACAACTACACCTCCTATACCCAACTATGAAAACCCCCGATACCCGACTACCAACCAACCCATCCCACCTACACCCCGATACCTGACTCCACCCCTGACTAGCACCCCCCTGACTACATCACCTATACCCCACTGCACCCCCATACATGTCTGCCACCACCCTGATTCCACAACCGATATCCGACGACCACCCACACCCCCAACTACACCTCCGGATACTCGACTAGGCCCACGATACCTGACTACACCCTTGATAAACGACTACCACATCCCCCCAACCAAATCCGTGATAACCGACTACTAACCCCCCCAATTCCCCCCAATTCCCGACTACCAGTCCCCGACTACACCAGCGATGCCAAACTACCACCCACGCCCCCCCAACTACACCCCCCATATCCAACTGCACAACCGATACCCAACCACTACACCCCCAGTACCCGACTAAATCCCCGATGCCCAAATCTCACCCAGCCCCCGCAAACCACTGACCCCGATACCCAGCTACCACCCCTGACTACACTCTGATACCTTACTACCACCCATATGCGACCACATCCCTGATACCTGACTAGCACCCATCAGCGATTACTCAGCAACCACCTGATTAACCGTCCCCAATTCCTGACTTGTCCCTCAACACGTGACTTCTCCCTGACTCTTTAAATGCCACGCAGCACCCCTGACTACCCACCCACCACCTGACTAGCCCAATCACCAAGTTCTGTAACGCTGTACCATCCATCACTGTTTCTATCACCGTGTTCTCCATTGTTGTATTCTCCATCATTGCCTCAATCACCATGTGCCTTAGGGTTGCATTCCCCCTCAATATTTTTATCCTGTGTTCTCTATCATTGAATTCTCCATCACTGTTTCTATCAACATGTCCTCTATTTTTGTATTCTCTTTCAATGTTTCTCTCTCTGTGTACTCTATCATTGTATTCCCCATCGCTGTTTCTATCATTATTTTCTCAATTGTTGTAATCTCCATCAGTGTTTCTATTACCGTGGACGGGATTCTCCAGTCCGCCAGCCCCATTTCCCGGTGCTGCTCGCATGCGCCAACGGAGTTCCCCATTGAGGCAACGCCATGCCCTTGGGAAACCCACAGGCATGGGTGCGCTGCCGGGGGACCGGATGATCCCGCCGGCGGAGAATTCCGCTTCCTGTTCTCTATCGGTGTATTCTCCATGGTTGATTATATCACCATGTTCTCTATCATTGTATTCTCCATCACTGTTTTGATCACCGTGTTCTCTATTGTTGTCTTCTTCATCATTGTTTCTATCACCGTGTTCTCTATTCTTGTCTTCTCCATCACTGTTTTGATCACCGTGTTCTCTATTGTTGTATTCTTCATCATTGTTTCTATCACCGTGTTCTCTATTGTTGTCTTCTCCATCACTGTTTTGATCACCGTGTTCTCTATTGTTGTATTCTTCATCATTGTTTCTATCACCGTGTTCTCTATTGTTGTCTTCTCCATCACTGTTTCTGTCACCATATACTCTATTGTTGTATTCTTCATCATTGTTTCCATCACCATGGGCTGGATTTTCCGGTCGCTGACGGCAAAATCGCGTTTGGCGATCGGCCGGAGAATCAAAGTTCCCGACCAAATCGGGGGCGGCAATGCTTTTGCGATGCTCCACCCCCTCCAAAGCGATGTACTCAGGATGTTGCCTAAGGCCCGCCCCTTGATGCTCCGCCCCCGAACGGCCGAGTTCCCGACGGCGTGGGTCTCTCATGGTCTCACCCATCGGGAACTCGGCGTGGCGGCTGCAGACTCAGTCCTGCGCCGCCACAGTCGGGGGCGGGGGGGGGGGAACCGATCTGCGGGCATGGGAGACATCATCAGGGGCTGGGGACACTCCAGGGAGGGGTGGTCCGGGGCACGCAAGCCGGCCAAAGGTGGGGCAGTATTTCACAAGCCGTGTCCGCGAGGGTCCGGCGCCATGTTGTAATTCTCCAGGACGTATCGGCAGCTGGAGCCGGGTGCTCTACACTGCCGGCATGCTCGCCCTCAGCTACACGGAGGATCAGTGGCCGTTTTCCACTGAAGTTTCAGCTGTAAAAACCACCATTCCCACGCCGGTATGAGGACATAGCCTCCCAACCGGAAAATCCAGCCCCATATTCCCTATTGTATTCTGCATAATAATAATAGCTTATTGTCACAAGTAGGCTTCATTGAAGTTACTGTGAAAAGACCCTAGTCGTCACATTTTACCGGCCTGTTCGGGGAGGCTGGTACGGGAATTGAACACGCGTTGCTGGCCTTGTTCTGCATTACAAGCCAGCTGTTTAGCCCACTGTGCTAAACCAGCCCCCAAGGTTTCTTTCACCAAGTTCTTTATTGTTGTATTCTCCCTCCTTATTTCTATCATGGTGTTCTTTATCAATGTAAGAAGTCTAACAACACCAGGTTAAAGTCCAACAGGTTTGTTTCGAATCACTAGCTTTCGGACACTGCTCCTCCCTCAGGTGAATGAAGAGGTGGGTTCCAGAAATATGGGCGAGATTCTCCAACCCCCCGCCGGGTCGGAGAATCGCCAGGGGCTGCCGTGAATCCCGCCCCCGCCGGTTGCCGAATTCTCTGGCGCCGGATATTCGGCGGGGGCGGGAATCGCGCCGCGCCGGTTGGCGGGCCCCCCCCCCCCGCCATTCTCCGGCCCGGATGGGCCGAAGTCCCGCTGCTAGAATGCCTGTCCCGCCGACGTAGATTAAACCACCTACCTTACCGGTGGGACAAGGCGGCGTGGGCGGGCTCCGGGGTCCTGGGGGGGGCGCGGGGCGATCTGGCCCCGGGGGGTGTCCCCACGGTGGCCAGGCCCCCGATCGGGGCCCACCGATCCGCGGGCGGGCCTGTGCCGTGGTGGCACTCTTTTCCTTCCGCCTTCGCCATGGTCTCCACCATGGCGGAGGCGGAAGAGACTCCCTCCACAGCGCATGTGCGGGGATGCCGTGAGCGGCCGCTAACGCTCCCGCGCATGCGCCGCCCGGAGATGTCATTTCCGCGCCAGCTGCCGGGGCACCAAAGGCCTTTTCCGCCAGCTGGCGGGGCGGAAATTAGTCCGGCGCGGGCCTAGCCCCTTAAGGTTGGGGCTTGGCCCCCCAAGATGCGGAGGATTCCGCACCTTTGGGGCGGTGCGATGCCCGACTGATTTGCGCCGTTTTGTGCGCCGATCGGTGGACATCGCGCCGATACCAGAGAATTTCGCCCCATGTATATACATGATGTGGAGATGCCGGCGTTGGACTGGGGTGAGCACAGTAAGAAATCTTACAACACCAGGTTAAAGTCCAGCAGGTTTGTTTCAAACACTAGCTTTCGGAGCACTGCTCCTTCCTCAGGTGAATTCTCACTGCTCCTCACTGCTCTTCCACCTGAGGAAGGAGCGGTGCTCCAAAAGCTAGTGTTTGAAAGAAATCTGTTGGACTTTAACCTGGTGTTGTAAGACCTCTTACCATATATATATAGACAGAGTCAAAGATGCAATACAATACTATGAATGCTAGTCTTTGCAGGTAATTAAATCTACAGGTCCAGACGGAGCAACTAGAGAGAGGAATAATCACAGGTTAATGAGCTGTGAATTGTCTCAAGCCAGCACAGATGGTCGGATTTCGCAAGCCCAGGCCAGATTGTGGGGGTGAATGTAATGCAACATGAATTCAAGGTCCCGGTTGAGGCCGCACTCATGTGTGCAGAACTTGGCCGTTAAGTTTCTGCTTGGCGACTCTGCATTGCCGCGCGTTCTTTATCATTGTTCTTATCAGTGTTCTTTAACACTTTCATTCACCATTTTCTCTATCGTTGTATTTTCCCTCACTGATTCTATCACCATGTTCCCTATCATTGTATTCTCTATCACTGTTTCTATCACCTTGTTCTCTATTGTTGTATTCTCCATCTCAGTTTGTAGCACCAAAGAACAAAGGACAAAGAACACTACAGCACAGGAACAGGCCCTTCAGCCCACCAAGCCTGCGCCGATGCAGATTCCTTATTTAGACCTACTACTTATTGCCCAAACGCATGTCTATCAAGATACCTCTTTAACATTGCTATCGTGTCTGCCTCCACCACCTCCACTGGCAACATGTTCCAGGCACCCACCACCTCTGCATGAAAAACTTTCCCCGCACATCTCCCCTAAACTTTCCCCCTCTCACCTTGAACCTGTGCCGCCTTGTAATTGAGTCTTCCACCCTAGGAAAAAGCTTCTGACTATTCACCCTGTCTATATCTCTCGTTATTTTGTAGACCTCAATCAGGTCTCCTCTTACCCTCCACCTTTCCAACGAAAACAATCCAAGTTTATTCAACCTTTCCAGACCAGGCAACATCCTGGTAAACCTTCTTGGCACTCTCTCCGGAGCATCTACGTCCTTCTGGTAGTGTGGCATCCAGAACTACACACAATATTCCAAATGTGGCGTAACTAAAGTTTTATACAACTGAAACACGACCTGCCAACTCTTGTGCTAAATGCCCCGGCCGCTGAAGGCAAGCATGCCCTATGGCTGCTTGACTACCTTATCCACCTGCATTGCCACTTTCATGGAATTATGGACCTGAACATCCAGATCCCGCTGTATGTCAATGTTCCTATGGGTTCTGCCATTTACTGTATAATTCACACCTGAATTTGATCGTCCAAAATGCATCACCTCTCATTTTTCCGGATTGAACTCTATCTGCCATTTGTCTGCCCAACTCTGCATATCTATAGAGAAAATGCTGGAAAATCTCAGCAGGTCTGACATCATCTGTAGGGAGAGAAAAGAGCTAATGTTTCGAGTCCGATGACTCTTTGTCAAAGCTGTCAAAGCTTTGACAAAGAGTCATTGGACTCGTAACGTTAGCTCTTTTCTCTCCCTACAGATGCTGCCAGACCTGTTGAGATTTTCCAGCATTTTCTCTTTTGTTTCAGTTTCCAGCATCCACAGTAATTTGCTTTTCTCCATATCTATATTCTCTGTATTCTTTGACAGTCTCCTTCGCTATCTGCAACTCCACTTATCTCAGTGTCATCTGCAAACTTGCTAATCAGACCATTTACATTTTCCTCCAGATCATTTATATATATTACAAACAACAGTGGCCCCAGCACTGATCTCTGTGGAACACCACCAATCACAACCTTCCATTCAGAAAAGCACCCTTCTACTGCTACCCTTTGCCTTCTGTGACCGAGCCAGTTCTGTATCTCCACACAGTTTTTGTCATCATGTTTTTTTTTGCATTCTCTATCTCTGTTCATATCACTGTGTTCGCCATGGTTGTGTTCTCCTGCACTGTTTCTATCACCATGTTCTCTATCATGTATTCTTAACCACAATTTCTATAACCATGTTCTCTCTTGCTTTGCTTTCCATCTCTGTTTCCACACTTTGTCCTCTTCGCTGTCATCTGCATCACTGTTTCTATACCGTGTTCTCTATCGCTGCATTCTCCATCACTGTTTCTAATAATAATATAGTAATCGTTTATTGTCATAAGTAGGCTTCAATGAAGTTACTGTGAAAAGCCCCTAGTCGCCACATTCCGGTGCCTGTTCGGGGAGGCTGGTACGGAAATTGAACCCGTGCTACTGGCCTTGTTCTGCATTACAAGCCAGACGTTTAGCCATTGTGCTAAACCAGCCCCTTTCACCGTATCTCTATCATTCCATCAGTCTTTTTATCACCATGTTCTCTATTGTTGCATTCTCCAACACTGTTTCTATAACCTTGCTCTCTATCGTTGAATTCTCCATCACAGTTTCTGTCACAATGTTCTGTATCGTTGTATTCACCATCACTGTCTCTGTCACCGTATCGTATCATTGTAATCTCCATCAGTACTTTTATCGCCATATTATTGTAGACTCCAATACTGTTTCTATCAGTGTGTTCTCTATTGTTGCAATCTCCATCACTGTTTCTATCACTGTGTTCTCTATCATTCCATTCTCCATCACGGCTTCTATCACAGTGGTATCTATCATTGTATTCTACCATCACTTTTTCTATCACTGTGTTTCTATTTTTTTATTCTCCGTCTCTATTTCTATCGCCATTTTCTTATTATTGTATTCTTAATCCCTGTCCACATCACTGAGTTCTCTACTGTGTTGTGTTCTCCATCAACGTTTCTATCACGGTGTTCTTTCTGGGTGTATTCTCCATCACTGTTTCTATCACCATGTTCACTATCGGTGTATTCTCTGCAACTGTTTCTATCACTGTGTTTGCATCATTGTATTGTCCATCACCATTTCCATCACCACTTTCTCCACAATGTATCACCATGTTCTGTTTGTTGTGTTCTCCATCACTGTTTCTTTCACCGTGTTCTCTATTGTTGTATACTCAACCACTATTTCTTTCACCATGTTCCCTCTTATTTTGTTTTCCTACACTGTTTCTATTTCTGTGGTCTCTATGGTTGTGTTCTCCAGCACTGTTTCTATCACCAAGCTCTCCTCGCTATCTTCTCCAAGACTGTTTCTATCACTGTTCTCTTTGCTATCTTCTCCATGACTGTTTCTATCACCGTGTTCTCTTTCATTGTCTTATCCATCGCTGTTTCTGTCACTCCGTTCCCTATTGTTGCATTCTCCATCACTGATTCTACCATTGTGTTCTCTATTATTGTATCTCCTTTGCTGGTTTGATCCCCGTCTTTTCTATTATTGTATTCCCAATCACTGTCTACATCACTGTGTTATCTATTGTTGTATTCTCCATTACCTTTTCTATTACCGTGTTCTCTATCGCTGCCTTTTCCATCACTGTTTCTATCACCGTGTTCTCTCAGGGTGTGTGTCCCTCAGGGTGTGTCTCTCAGTGTGCGGGTCCCTCAGTGTCTGTGTCTCTCAGTATGTGTCCCTGAGAGTGTGTGTCTCTCAGTGTGTGTCCCTCAGTGTGCATGTTCCTCAGTCTGTGTCTCTCAGTGTGCGTATCTAGCACCTTTTTCTCTAATATTGCATTCTCGATCACACTTACTATCACCGTCTTCTCTATCGTTATATTCTCTTTCACTGTTTCCATGTCCGCATTCTCAATTGTTGTGATCTCCAACACTGATTCTATGTCCATGTTCTCTATCATTGTATTCTCGATCACTGTTTTTATCTCTGTGTTCTCCATTGTTATGTTCTCCATCATTCTTTTTATCTCTGTGTACTCTTGTTTTATTCAGGTCCACGTTCTCTATTGTTGTAATCTCCATCACTGTTTCCATGCCCATGTTCTCTATCATTGTATTCTCTATCTCTGTCCATCGGAGTATTATTTTTGTTGTCTTCTCCATCAATGTTTCTATCTCCTTTTTCTCCACTGTTTTGTTCTACATTACTGATTCTATCACCATGTTCTCTACAGCTGTGTTCTCCTGTACTGTTTATATCACCATGTTCCCTTCGCTGTCTTTTCCATCACTGTTTCTATGACTGTGCTCTCAATCATTGTATTCTCCATCATTGATTCTATCTCTGTGTTCTTTATTATTATATTCTCCATTACTCTTCTTATCACCGTTTTTGCTGTTGTTTTATTCATCATCACTGTTTCTATCACCGTGATCTCTATTGTTGTATTCTCCTTCAGGGTTTCTATCACCGTGTTCTCTATAATTGTATTCTCAATCATTGTCCACATCACCGTGTTCTCCACTGTTGTATTCTCCATCGCTGTTTTCATGTCCATGTTCTCTATTGTTGTATTCTCCATCGCTGTTTTCATGTCCATGTTCTCTATTGTTGTATTCTCCATCACTTTTTGAATCATCATGTTCTCTATCATTGTATTCTCCATCACTGTTTCTATCACCATGTTCTTTTTGTTGTAATCTCTATCACTGTTTCTATCACTGTGTTCCCTATTGTTTTATTCACCACCGCTGTTGCCATCACTGTGTTCCCTATGGTTGTGTATTTCTGTACTGTTTCTAACACCATGTTCTCTTCGCTGTCTTCTACATCACTGTCTCCATGACCGTGTTCTCTATCATTGCATTGTCCATCACTGTTTCAATGCCCGTGTTCTCTATCATTGTATTCCCCACCACTGTTTCTACCACTGAGTTTCTTATTTTTGTATTCTCCATCACTGTTTGTATCACGGTTTTCTTTATATTTGTATTCTCCATCACTGTTTAATTCAGGCATTTTCGAAGTGGGGGTCGTGACCCACCGGGCGTCGGGAGGGTCATGGAGCCGTCCGTCGCGGTGTTCCCGATCACGCGAATTTGCGCGCAAGAGGCGCAGCAGCTGGCTTTTAGCAATGCCGGCTGCGAGTGGCTTTGAAAATGATAGCCGCGACCATATAAAAAATTGCAGGCGCACTGTGAATGCGTGCCCACTCATCGGTGCGCATGCGCAGAAGAACACGAGATGCACCGCCTCCTGACGTCAGCGCGCTGATGCAGAAGATTTTTTTAAAATTCATTGTTATCTTCCTGCCTGAAGCGAGGCAGAGAGCAGGTCACGCGTCCCGAATGCTGACGCCACGTGCTTTGGGTGTGATTGCGAATCCTCCATTTTGTCAGCAGCAAACAAGTGAATGAGGACCAAGCAGCTCACCTCTCGCATTAAAGGTAAGACAAAATGGTGGGTCGCAAATGTCAGTCGGCGCGGGTCGCGAAGGCCGGCCCGCGTGAGTCACGAAGGTCGGCTGGCATGGATCCCCGAAGGTTGGCCGGTTGGTAAAAATTGGTGTTCCCCCCTGCTCCCGCCCCCCCAGGTTGCTCGGGATTGGGGGAGGACTCCATAGGTACATCATTTCTAGTTTGGCGGGAGAGTGAAAGCTGATCTGGCAAGTTGGGATGGTCTCCCTCTGTCACTGGCGGGTCGGGTACAGGCGGTTAAAATGAATGTGCTGTCGCGATTCCTGTTTATTTTTCAATGTCTGCTGATTTTCCTGCCAAAGGCATTTTTTAGAGATTGAAGGGATGATTACCTCGTTCATATGGGGAGGGAAGGTGGCCAGAATTAAAAAGGTGCTACTACAGTGAGGAAGGCAGGCAGGGGGTTTGGGTCTTCCGAACCTGGGGCGTCATTCTCCGACCCCCCGCCGGGTCGGAGAATGGCCGTTGGCCGCCGTGAATCCCGCCCCCGCCCCCGCCGAAGTCTCCGAAGGGAGAAAGGTCGGCGGGGCGTTAATGGCGCCGCTGCCGCGGAGAATGTCACGGGTCTGCGCAAGGCAGCCGATTTTCGGCCTGCCGATATTCTCCCTTCCGGATGGGCCGAAGTCCCGTCGACGTGATGACCGTTCACGTCGACGTGAATCAAACCTCCTTTTCATCGGCGTGACCCGGTGCTCCATGCTCACGCCGACCAGCGAGGAGGTGAGTGACGGCCTGGGGGGTTGGCTCTGGGCAGGAAATGGCGTGGCCGCAGACTGATTGCCTGAGGAGAGGTGTGTCTCGGCTTGTGTGTGTGTGCGGCGGGGGGGGGGGGGGGGTGGTTAGAGTAGGCTGGGCTCCGGGGGAGTGCCGGGAGGGGGTCCGTGCCGGGGTGGAGGTTGGGGGTTGTGGAGGGGGTCCGTGCCGGGGTGGAGGTTGGGGGGGGGTCCGTGCTGGGGTGGAGGTTGGGGGTTGGGGAGGGGGTCCGTGCCGGGGTGGAGGTTGGGGAGGGGGTCCGTGCCGGGGAGGAGGTTGGGGAGGGGGTCCGTGCCGGGGTGGAGGTTGGGGAGGGGGTCCGTGCCGGGGTGGAGGTTGGGGAGGGGGTCCGTGCCGGGGTGGAGGTTGGGGGTTGTGGAGGGGGTCCGTGCCGGGGTGGAGGTTGGGGGGGGGGGGTCCGTGCTGGGGTGGAGGTTGGGGGTTGGGGAGGGGGTCCGTGCCGGGGTGGAGGTTGGGGGTTGGGGAGGGGGTCCGTGCCGGGGTGGAGGTTGGGGAGGGGGTCCGTGCCGGGGTGGAGGTTGGGGAGGGGGTCCGTGCCGGGGTGGAGGTTGGGGGTTGTGGAGGGGGTCCGTGCCGGGGTGGAGGTTGGGGGGGGGTCCGTGCTGGGGTGGAGGTTGGGGGGGGGTCCGTGCCGGGGTGGAGGTTGGGGGTTGGGGAGGGGGTCCGTGCCGGGGCGGAGGTTGGGGGGGGGTCCGTGCTGGGGTGGAGGTTGTGGAGGGGGTCCGTGCCGGGGTGGAGGTTGGGGGGGGGTCCGTGCTGGGGTGGAGGTTGGGGGTTGGGGAGGGGGTCCGTGCCGGGGTGGAGGTTGGGGGTTGGGGAGGGGGTCCGTGCCGGGGTGGAGGTTGGGGGGGGTCCGTGCTGGGGTGGAGGTTGGGGGGGGGGGTCCGTGCCGGGGTGGAGGTTGGGGGTTGTGGAGGGGGTCCGTGCCGGGGTGGAGGTTGGGGGGGGGGTCCGTGCTGGGGTGGAGGTTGGGGGTTGGGGAGGGGGTCCGTGCCGGGGTGGAGGTTGGGGGGGGGTCCGTGCTGGGGTGGGTGTTGGGGAGGGGGTCCGTGCCGGGGTGGAGGTTGGGGGGGGGGGGGGGTCCGTGCCGGGGTGGGTGATGGGAGGGCAAATGAGTTGGTCCACCTGGCCAGGTGCCAGCCTCCAACAGTTGGACCCATGCGGTCCATGCCACCTGGCTGGGGGGAGGAGGGGATATGGGCAATGATGACATGTCGTCGTTCCCCTCCCCCCCACCAGGCCGTCATGTTTTCAGACCATCCAGCGATGTTGGCCGCCGTGGTGGCAGCCGCTCATGTCTATGTTGCCCTGGATGAGGAGGAGGAGGAGGAGCGTGCCAGAGAGGCGGCGCAGGCTGCCGCAGAGGGGCAGGCGGCAGCCGCCCAGGCTGGAGGGACACCTGACCGACAGGACGAGGAGGGGGAGGAGGACGTCGCGGCCCCACGGCAACGGAGGCACCCGAGGGCGCCCCGTGTGTACCGGCCCCGGCAGTCATACCAGGACCTCACGGACCGGGAATGCAGGAGGAGACTCCGGATGAGCCGGGAAACCGTGGCACACATCTGCCACCTGCTGGCACACCTGTCACCGCGTGGCACTGGCGGGGGACACCCTCTCCCCGTGTCCGTCAAGGTTACGGTGGCCCTGAACTTTTATGCAACGGGGTCATTCCAGGCACCGAGTGGGGACCTGTCCGGCATATCGCAGACATCGGTGCATCGGTGCATCCGGGCAGTGACAGATGCCCTTTATGCCATGGCGCACCGCTACATCCGCTTCCCCGTGGACCGGGCCAGCCAAGATGCCCGGGCCGTGGGCTTCTCTGCCGTTGCCGGGTTCCCCATGGTCCAGGGCGC
This sequence comes from Scyliorhinus torazame, assembly GCF_047496885.1. NCBI lineage: Eukaryota > Metazoa > Chordata > Chondrichthyes > Carcharhiniformes > Scyliorhinidae > Scyliorhinus > Scyliorhinus torazame. The sequence continues at coordinate 66,667,018 of NC_092718.1, forward strand.
GATCGATGGGATGCACGTCGCCGTGCGGCCACCTGCAGATAACAGGGCCGTGTTCACTAATAGGAAGGGGACCTATTCGATGAACGTACAGGTGGTCTGCAACCACCGCATGATGATCCTGCACGTCTGCGCCCGTCACCCAGGCAGTGTACACGACTCATTCGTGTTGTCGCGGTCATCCATCCCCGGCATGTACGAGGGACGCCATCCCCGGCTGAGGGGCTGGTTGCTGGGCGACAGGGGCTACCCATTGCGATCGTGGCTGATGACGCCTATACGGAGGCCACGCAATGAGGCGGAGAACCGCTACAATGATGCCCATGTAGCGACAAGGGGAGTGATCGAGAGGTGCTTTGGCGTGCTGAAGATGCGTTTCAGGTGCCTGGACCTCTCTGGGGGCGCCCTCCAGTATCGGTCAGATAGGGTCGGCCGCATCATTGTGGTGTGCTGCGTCCTGCACAACATAGCCCAGCAGAGGGGCGATGTGCCGCAGGCAGAGGAGGGCGGAGTGGAGGAGCAGCAGGAAGAGGCCCAGTCCTCCCCAGATGAGGGGGATGGGGGCAATGGTCAGGGCAGACGGGGTAGACACAGACGGGTGGCTGTCCACCGTTACCGGCTGGCCCAGCGGGCACGGGACAGACTGATAGACGCCCGCTTCACTGACTAGATGGGCGTGGGAATCGGGTAGTATGGCCACAGACCGCACACCATGACAACAGCCGACCACCCACACCCCCCACCCATCCACCCACCCAGCACCCTCACCCCCCTCCCCAACCTCACACACCCCACCCGCATGCACACCACCCCCCCACTCCCAATTGCCGATCCACCGGCGGCACAACGGGCCGGGCTCACCCAGTTGCGGGTGGACGCGTGTCTATCGCAGGCCATGGAGAATGATGACAACCCGCCTCCGATGAGCTCCTGGCTCTACATCGTTGGACTATGTCTGACCCATGGCCACAGTACCACCATCCACCCGGACCATCCCTGCATGCGGCTGTGACACTGCAGCGCACGGTCCCGTCCTCTGCCCGGGGGATGTTGATGGTGGCCCAGGGGGAAGGGGGCAGACTCACCTGGGACTGAGGTAAGACCACCCCTCACACACACACTTGCGCTCAACGTACATGACACCCCCGCACACTTTGGACAGAGCACAAAGGCAGCTTCGGTAGGTGTAACATTGACTTTAATAACCAAAGGAGTTCATGCACGTGCCCTAGCGCCTAAAACTCATCTGTGCCCTGCACCCGTGCCAACTTACTCAGTGTCTAATTGTTTGGCCTTACGGGCCCTTTGACTACGTCTACGTGGTTCCCCAGACGGTACAGCAGAACTGGAGGTGGACTCCTGTGATTCCTGCCCTCTGACATTGGATCCCTTTGGCGGCCGTTTCCTGGGGCGTCCTGGCCTAGATGGGCCAGGCTGCGGCCCGGGCGACTGGGATGGCGAGCTGCCAGCCTGTCCTGCCCGTTGCCCACCCGATGCACCTGGGACGGAAGGGGGGGAGTCCGAGGTGTCGCGGTGTACCGGGACCTCCCCTACAGAGGGAGCCGGGACGGACCACACCACCTCCTCCTCCCTCGGGGTGCCCGATGGCCCCCAGGCCTCTACATGGGTGGGGGATGCGAACGGACTGGCCATCCGACGCGCCCCCGACATCTGGCGCTGCCAGTCCTGGAGGCCCGTGCTGGTATCGACAGGGGTCTGCAGGTTTGCAGCCATGGAGCCCAGGGGGTTGTCGAACCCTGTCTGCGACAGTGCGACGCCAGCTCGCACATGGCCACTGGCGCCGATGCCCTCAGCGATGGCCTGCTGAGACTGGGCCATGGCCTGCAGAGACTGGGCCATGGCCTGCAGAGACTGGGCTATGGCCTGCTGAGACTGGGCCATGGCCTGCTGAGACTGGGCTATGGCGTTGAGCGCCTCTGCCATCTGGCGCTGGCACTGGCTCATGGCCTCCTGTGAGAGGGCAGCCATTTCCTGGGCCACAGACGCCGCCTGCACGGAAGGCCCCAGGCCTCGCAAACCGTTCCCCATGTCTGACACCGTCGCACCCATTGCCTCCACCGCGGACGCCACCCGTGCGGTGTCAGCCTGGGTGGCACGCATGACCGGGACCACTCCCAGCTCCTGGACGCGGGTGGACTCCTCCACCTGCGACCGCAGCCGCCGCAAGCCACCCGTCACCCTATTCGCTCGTCTCCGTGTCGGTGGTTGCATCGGATCTATGTGTGGGTGTGGTAACTGCAGGAACCCGGGATCCATCTGGGCGGCAGATGTTCGCTTGGCCTGGGCTGCCCTCCGACCGCCCGGTCCCTCTGCTGCTCCTACCTCCACCTGCTGTACCGGGACGGCTGTGTTGTGCGCACCAGTGAGTGTACCAGACGCCTCATCACTAAAGTGCCCAACCGTGGTGAGTGTTTCTGCGATGGTGGAGGGTGTTGGTGACAGCAGTGGCATTGTGTCGTGCTCTTCGTCCCACTCTGAGTCCATGGCACTTTGGGGTGGGGGTTCGTCTCCACCCATCCACTCTGAGTCACTGTCCGGTATTTCGTCTTCCCGGGTAGGGGTGTCCTGGGTAGTGCTGTCCCGGGTAGTGCTGTCCCGGGTAGTGGTGTCCCGGGTAGGGGTGTCCTGGGTAGTGGTGTCCCGGGTAGGGGTGTCCTGGATAGTGGTGTCCTGGGTAGTGGTGTCCTGGCTCGGATGTGACGGGGGCCTGTGGCTGCCCCCCTCATCGCTGGGTGGTCGCTCCCGCACGTGACGGGGGTGTCGTCTCCCTGTTGCTCCAGGTCTCTCCGTCTCCCGTGGTCTCCGAGGGGCATCCTGCGGGCGTCGCATGCTGGAGGGTTCGGGTCTCTCCGTCTCCCGTGGTCTCCGAGGGGCATCCTGCGGGCGTCGCATGCTGGAGGGTTCGGGTCTCTCCGTCTCCCGTGGTCTCCGAGGGGCATCCTGCGGGCGTCGCATGCTGGAGGGTTCGGGTCTCTCCGTCTCCCGTGGTCTCCGAGGGGCATCCTGCGGGCGTCGCATGCTGGAGGGTTCGGGTCTCTCCGTCTCCCGTGGTCTCCGAGGGGCATCCTGCGGGCGTCGCATGCTGGAGGGTGCGGGTCTCTCCGTCTCCCGTGGTCTCCGAGGGGCATCCTGCGGGCGGTCTGCATCTGCGGGGATGGGTGCCTGGACGTTTGGTCCTGCGATACACAATGAAGCATGCATGGTTAGACATCAGGCAGCGATCAGGTGATACGGGAGAGGGGGATATAGGGGAGGGGGGATATGGGGACGGGCTGTTGGTGGCTCACTTGCTCGTGGGGCCCCGACCTCTGCATCAGCAACCTCCCGGTCCTCAGGTCCGCCAGCCAGTTCCAGGGCCCTTTCCTCGTGTACGGTCAGTGGCCTCTCATCAGCGGGCCCTCCTCCAGTCCTCACATGCTCCCTATTGTTGTGTGCGCGCTTCTCCTGGGGGGGGGGGGGGGGTGGTGGCAGGGGTAAAAGGCAACAGTGTTAGGCAGGTATATGAATGCACGCCATCGGTTGCGCGTGCATTGCAGAGGTTAAGGTTAGGGCTGGATTCACTTGGGGATATGGGGGATATGGGGGAGGGGGGGATATGGGGGAGGGGGGATATGGGGGAGGGGGGATATGGGGGAGGGGGGAATATGGGGGATATGGTGGAGGGGGGATATGGGGGATATGGGGGAGGGGGGATATGGGGGATATGGGGGAGGGGGGATATGGGGGAGGGGGGATATGGGGGATATGGGGGAGGGGGGATATGTGGGAGGGGGGATATGGGGAGGGGGGGATATGGGGAATATGGGGGAGGGGGGATATGGGGGAGGGTGGAATATGGGGGATATGGGGGAGGGGGGATATGGGGAGGGGGGATATGGGGGAGGGGGGAATATGGGGGATATGGGGGAGGGGGGATATGGGGGATATGGGGGAGGGGGGATATGGGGGATATGGGGGAGGGGGGATATGTGGGAGGGGGGATATGGGGGAGGGGGGGATATGGGGAATATGGGGGAGGGGGGATATGGGGGAGGGGGGAATATGGGGGATATGGGGGAGGGGGGAATATGGGGGATATGGGGGAGGGGGGATATGGGGGAGGGGGGAATATGGGGGATATGGGGGAGGGGGGATATGGGGGATATGGGGAGGGGGGATATGGGGGAGGGGGGATATGGGGGATATGGGGGATGGGGGATATGGGGGAGGGGGGATATGGGGGAGGGGGGAATATGGGGGATATGGGGGAGGGGGGATATGGGGGATATGGGGAGGGGGGGATATGGGGGAGGGGGGATATGGGGGAGGGGGGATATGGGGGAGGGGGGATATGGGGGAGGGGGGGATATGGGGGAGGGGGGATATGGGGGATATGGGGGATATGGGGGAGGGGGGATATGGGGGAGGGGGGATATGGGGGAGGGGGGATTTGGGGGAGAGGGGATATGGGGGATATGGGGGACGCTCACCCTGCCTGCTCTGACAAGGTCGTTCACCTTCTTGTGGCACTGGGTGCCTGTCCGTGGTGTTAGGGCCACAGCGGTGACGGCCTCTGCCACCTCCCTCCACAGACGCCGGCTGTGGCGTGGGGCAACTCTGCGGCCGTGCCCGGGATACAGGGCGTCCCTCCTCTGCTCCACCGCATCCAGGAGCGCCTCCACATCGCGTGACTCGAACCTCGGGGCTGAGCGACGGCCAGCCATCAAGTCGGGTGTTGCGGTCGGCTGTTCCGGTCGGGTGGGGAGGAGCTGCGCGGCCTTATGAGCCGTCACGCCGTGCAGCGCGTATGACGCTGCACGGCGTGAACCACTGCGCAAGCGCGGATCCCGTTACGTCGCTGCTAGCCCATTTCGGGCCGCAGACTATCGGCCCATTTTTATGACGTGACGCAAGTGGGATTTGCGCCGTTTTTTGCGCCGATCGGCGGAGTTTCCGCCGATAACGGAGAATTTCGCCCCTGATGTATTATTACTGGGCGGCGAATGTGGAGAAGGTACGGAGCTGGGTCAGAGGGGTTGACTCCCAATGGGTCAGAATGGAGGAGAGTTTGTGTAGGGGGTCGGGATTGAAGGCGCTAGCGACAGCGCTGCTCCTGACGGCCCCGGAGAGATACTCAGGGAGTCCGGTAGTAATAGCTTCGTTGAGAATTTGGAGGCAGTTTCGCCAGCACTTCGGGTTGGGGGCAGGGTCAAGGGAAATGCCGATTTGGGGGAACCATAGATTTGAGCCAGGGAAGTGGGATGGAAATTTTCAGAGAAAGGAGGAGAAAGGAATTTGGACACGAAAAGATTTGTTTCTTGGGGGCCGTTTCGCAGGATTGAAGGAGCCGGGAGCCAAGTATGGGCTGGAGCAGGGGGAAATATTTAGATACATGCAGGTTCGAGACTTTGCCAGAAAGGAGATACAGAGCTTCCCAGTAGGGCCGGCTTCCACATTGCTGGAGGAGGTGCTGACAACAGGGGGACTGGAGAATGGGGTAGTATCGGCAGTTTATTTTGGAGGAGGAGAAGGCGCCGCTGGAAGGGATGAAGGCAAAGTGGGAGGAAGAGTTGGGAGAGAGTATGGACGAGGGATTCTGGTGTGAGGTGCTCCGGAGGGTGAACGCCTCCACCTCATGTGTGAGGTTGGGGCTGATACAGCTGAAGGTGGTGTATAGAGCGCACCTTACAAGGCCGAAGATGAGTCGGCTCTTGAGGGGGTAGAAGATGTGTATGAATATTGCGGGGGGTCCCGCAAACCACGTTCATATGTTTTGGTCCTGTCCAAAGCTAGAGGATTACTGGGATACTGAGATGCAGGCTACTCGACTAAACAGGATTGAGGTTCATAAGGAGGAGATGTTAGCAATTCTGGAAAGTGTGAAAATAGATAAGTCCCCTGGGCTGGATGGGATTTATCCTAGGATTCTCTGGGAAGTTAGGGAGGAGACTGCAGAGTCTTTGGCTTTGATCTTTATGTCGTCATTATCTACAGGAATAGTGCCAGAAGACTGGAGGATAGCAAATGTTGTCCCCTTGTTCAAGAAGGTGAGTAGAGACAACCCCGGTAACTATTGACCAGTGAGCCTTACTTCTGTTGTGGGCAAAGTCTTGGAAAGGATTATAAGAGATAGAATTTATAATCATCTAGAAAGGAATAATTTGATTAGGGATAGTCAACACGGTTTTGTGAAGGGTAGGTCGTGCCTCACAAACCTTATTGAGTTCTTTGAGAAGATGACCAAACAGGTGGACGAGGGTAAAGCAGTTGATGTGGTGTATATGGATTTCAGTAAAGCGTTTGATAAGGTTCCCCACGGTAGGCTATTGCAGAAAATACGGAGGCATGGGTTGAGGGCGATTTAGCGGTTTGGATCAGAAATTGGCTAGCTGTAAGAAGACAAAGGGTGGTGGTTGATGGAAATTGTTCAGCCTGGAGTTCAGTTACTAGTGGTGTACCACAAGAATCTGTTTTGGGGCCACTGCTGTTTGTCATTTTTATAAATGACCTGGAGTGGGGCGTAGAAGGATGGGTGAGTAAATTTGTGGATGACACTAAAGTTGGTGGAGTTGTGGACAGTACGGAAGGATGTTACAGGTTACAGAGGGACATAGATAAGCTGCAGAGCTGGGCGGAGAAGTGGCAAATGGAATTTAATGCAGAAAAGTATGAGGTGATTAATTTTGGAAGGAGTAACAGGAATACAGAGTACTGGACTAATGGTAAGATTCTTGGTAGTGTGGATGAGCAGCGAGATCTCGGTGTCCATGTACATAGATCCCTAAAAGTTGCCACCCAGGTTGATAGGGTTGTTAAGAAGGCGTACGGTGTGTTAGCTTTTATTGGTAGAGGGATTGAGTTTCGGAGCCATGAGGTCATGTTGCAACTGCATAAAACTCTGGTGCGGCCGCATTTGGAGTATTTCGTGCAGTTCTGGTCGCCGCATTATAGGAAGGATGTGGAAGCATTGGAAAACATGCAGAGGATATTTACCAGGATGTTGCCTGGTATGGAGGGAAGATCTTATGAGGAAAGGCTGAGGGACTTGAGACTGTTTTCGTTAGAGAGAAGAAGATTAGGAGGTGACTTAATAGAGGTATACAAGGTGATCAGAGGATTAGATAGGGTGGACAGTGAAAGCCGTTTTCCTCGGATGGTGATTTCTAGCACGAGGAGACATAGCTTTAAATTGAGGGGAGATAGATATAGGACAGATGTCAGAGATAGGTTCTTTACTCAGAGAGTAGTAAGGGCGTGGAATGCCCTGCCTGCAACAATAGTGGACTCACCAACCTTAAGGGCATTTAAATGGTCATTGGATAAACATATGGATGATAATGGAATAGTCTGGATGGGCTTTAGATTGGTTTCACAGGTCGGCGCAACATCGAGGCCAAAGGGCCTATACTGCGCTGTAATGTTCTATATTCTTTGTTCTATCAGGAGGTTTTTAGGGTAATCTCTAAAGTGGTGCACATGAAACTGGACCCGGGCCCTCGGGAGGCCATATTCGGGGTGTGTTGGACCAGCCGGGGTTGGAAACGGGCGCGGAGGCAGATGTTGTAGCCTTCGCCTCGTTGATCGCCCGAAGGCGGATTCTGTTAGGGTGGAGATCAATCTCTCAACCCTGTGTCCTGGAGTGGCGGGGGGACCTGCTGGAATTCTTGACGCTTGAAAAGGTCAAATTTGAACTGAGGGGAAGGATGGAGGGGTTCAACAATTCATGGGCGTTATTCCTAATGCACTTTCGAGAATTGGATTACATCGAACACTGGGAGGGTTGGGGAGAGGGGGCTGTATGTGTTAATGGTGACTATGGGTGATTCCTGATTCCTTTTTGTCATTTGTTTATGTTAACATGCGGGCTAATGTTTGGGGTTTGGTGGGAGGATGGGATCATTGTTATTGATATGGGGATTAACATTACATTCGTTACTGATTATTGTTTATTGTCGGGTGTAAATTTGGCAGAAAATGTGAAAAAGGAGGAGAATAAAAATATTTTTTTTTTAAAATGGGTCCCCGGAAAATAAGTTTGAAAAACACTGGTTTAATTCACCGTGTTCTCTATTTTTGTATTCCTAATACTGCCTACATCACTGTGTTCTCTATTGCTGTATTCTCCATCACCATTTCTATCACCATTTTCTCTATCATTGAATTCTTGATCACACTTACTATCCCCATCTTCTCTATCTGTGTATTCTCCTTCACTGATTCCATGTCCAAGTTCCCTATTGTTATAATCTCCATCACTATTTCTATGTCCATGTTCTCTATCATTGTATTCGCCATCACTGTTTTGATCTCTGGGTTCTCTATTGTTATGTTCTCCACCATTCTTTTTATCACCGTATTCTCTGTTGCTTTATTAACCTTCACTGTTTCTATCATCTATTGTATTCGCCACACTTTATCTATCACCATGTTTTTTTCTATTCTCCATCACTGTTCCTATCACCATGTTTTCTATCATTGTATTCTCTTTCACTGTTTCCATGTCCGTGTTTTCTATTGTTGTAATCTTCACCACTGTTTCCATGTCCAAGTTCTCTATCATTGTATTCTCCATCACTGTCCATCGTAGTATTCTTTTTGTTGTCTTCTGTTTCTATCACTGTTTCTATCTCCTTTTCCTCTACTGTTTTATTCTGCATCACTGATTCTATCACATATTCTCTATGGTTGTGTTCTCCTGTGCTGTTTTTATCACCATATTCCCTTTGTTGTCTTCTCCATCACAGTTTCTATGACCGTGTTCTCAATTATTGTATTCTTGGGCAGCATGGTAGCATAGTGGTTAGCACTATGGCTTCACAGCTCCAGGATCCTATGTTCGATTCCCGGCCTGGATCACTGTCCGTGTGGAGACTGCACGTGCTCCCTGTGTCTGCCTGAGTTTCCCCCGGGTGCTCCGGTTTCCTCCCACAAGTCCCGAAAGATGTGCTGTTGCATGAATTGGACATTCTGAATTCTCCCACTGTGTACCCGAGCAGGCACCAGAATGTGGCGACTTGGGGCTTTTCACAGTAACTTCATTGCAGTGTTAATAAAAGCTTACTTGTGACAATAAGGATTATTATTATTATCCTTCACTGTTTTTATCTCAGTGTTCTCTACTGTTATATAGTCCATCACTCGTTTTATGGCCGTGTTCACTGTTGTTTTAATCATCATATACTCAAGTGGTAGAGGCAAAGGTGATCTGATGGGAGATAATAAGTAGAGTGTACCACAGATTAAAAAGGAATCCAGGAGTGTCGAAGAGACATGAAAAGTTTCAAATGTTTTCACTGTAATAAACTAGGCCATGTAAAGTCACAGTGTTGGTGGTGGAAGAAAAGCACTGGGAAGGCTGATATGGTAAAACAGGAGAAGACAGTGGGGTTTGTTAAAGTGTTAAAGGAAAGCCCAAGTGAAGCGAAGGAGGTGCAAAAGATTGTATGGCCTTGATTGATAAGGAGGTGCCAGATGTCTTTAAAGAATTTACTTATGTGGGTAAAGTTTACTCATGTGTCTCAGAAGGAGCAAGTAAAGCAGTCACAATTTTAAGAGATACGGGAGCTAGTCAATCTTTGATGGTAAGAGATGAGGAGTTATGTAGTTTGGGAGGAATATTGCCAGAAAAGGTGGTAATATGTGGAATTCAGGGTGAGAAGAGTAGTGTTACATTATATAAGGTAAGGTTGGGAAGTCCAGTGAAGAGTGGTGAAGTGGTAGTAGCAGTAATAGAGAAACTATCTTGTCCAGAAATACAGTTTATCTTGGGTAATGATATAGCTGGATCGCAGGTGGGGGTGCTGCCTACTGTGGTTGATAAGCCAGTGGAAAATCAGATAACTGAAGTGTTGAAGGACAAGTATCCTGGGATTGTTTTCAGATTGTGTAGTAACAAGTTCTCAAAGTCACAGGTTAAGACACGAGGAGAAATCAAAGAGTGAAGATGAAGTTGAAGTGCAATTATCAGAAATGATTTTTGATCAGATGGTTGAAAAAGAACAAGAACAGGTGGAAGATGAGGTGGATATTTTTAGTTCAGAAAAATTGGCTGAGTTACAACAGAAAGATGTAGAAATAAACTGGATGTATCAGAAAGCATACACAGAAGAGGAATCTGAGTGTATACCAGAGTGTTATTACCGTAAAAGTGATGTCTTGATGAGAAAATGGAGACCTTTACATATGCAGGCGGATGAAAAGTGGGCAGAAGTTCATCAAGTAGTATTGCCGATAAGGTATAGAAAATTGCACATGAGGTACCAGTGGGAGGTCATTTGGGAGTAAGGAAAACTCAAGCTAAAATGCAAAAACATTTTTATTGGCCTGGACTACATAAAGATGTAGTTAAATTTTGTCGATCATGTCGCACATGTCAAGTGATAGGGAAACCTTAAGCAGTGATAAAATCAGCATCCTTAATACCCACTCCAGCATTTGAGGAACCTTTCACAAGGATCCTAATTGATTGCGTAGGACCACTTCCTAAAACAAAAAGTGGGAATCAATATCTTTTGACGATAATGGATGTATCTACTAGGTTTCCAGAGGCCATTCCAGTATGTAATATAACAAAGAGATTGAAAATATGCTTTAAAATGGCATAATTGAATTGGGTTGGAGCCAATGGAGCTCACCTATCGTGATGGTACCAAAACCGGATGGTACCCAATGGTTGTGTGTGGACTATAGAAAGGTTAATGCAGTTACAAGAACGGACACTTATCCTATCCCACGTTAGGAGGATTGTATTGAGAATGTGGGACAATCAGCTTGTATTTCCAAATTGGATTTACTCGAAGGTTACTGGCAGGTACCTTTATCTGAAAGGGTGAAGGAGATTTCAGCTTTTGTGACTCCAGATGGTATATTCCAATTCAAAATTATGCCATTGGCATGAAAAATGCCCCAGCCACATTTAAACAGTTAACTAAAAAAGTGGTTTCAGGATTACCCAATTGTGCGGTATACATTGGCAGCACGGTAGCATTGTGGATAGCACAATTGCTTCACAGCTCCAGGGTCCCAGGTTCAATTCCGGCTTGGGACACTGTCTGTGCAAAGTCTGCACATCCTCCCCGTGTGTGCGTGGGTTTCCTCTGGGTGCTCCGGTTTCCTCCCACAGTCCAAAGATGTGCAGGTTAGGTGGATTGGCCATGATAAATTGCCCTTAGTGTCCAAAATTGCCCTTAGTGTTGGGTGGGGTTACTGGGTTATGGGGATACGGTGGAGGTGTTGACCTTGGGTAGGGTGCTCTTTCCAAGAGCCGGTGCAGACTCGATGGGCTGAATGGCCTCCTTCTGCACTGTAAATTCTATGACATTGACGATCTGATAACTTTCAGCCAGACATGGACAGGACATCTAAAGCATTTGATGGAGTTATTCGATCGACTTCAGGAGGCGGGTTTGGTGATAAACCTAGCCAAAAGTGAATTTGGAAAAGCCGAAGTCACTTTCCTTGGCCATACAATTGGACAGGGTCGAATGGTCCCACGGGATGTGAAAACAAAAGTTATTGGGAAGTTTCCAATTCCCTCAACGCGAAGGGAAACAATGCGATTTCTTGGCATGAGTAGACTTGATCAAACATTTGTGCAAAATTTTGTAGCTTGACTGCTCCACTGATGGACTTGCTGAAAAAACGTCGAAAATTTCAGTGGACAGCGGACTTTCAACAGGCATTTGACTGCCTTAAAGCTGTGATAACCAATGCTCCTGTGTTGGAGAATTACAAGGGACTCTGTGATCAGATTGAACTAAAGTATCTGACTTTAAAGAGAAATACCAATGCGTAGAGAAATGGATGGATCGTGCAGAGACCTTCTTGTTCAAAGAGACTCATTCGAGGAGGATTCCAATAGGAGGAAGAAGAACTAAAATGGACCATGTTATTAAGCCTGTTTGCGTGTGCTGTTTTTTTTAAACTAAAAAGTATATTTATTGTCTGCATTTCGTAAAGGAAAGTGAAAAGGTGAAAAATGGAACCATCTTGAAGTCGATGGTTTTTTTTTTCTTGGGGGGAGGTGCCATGGGAATGTCACTTTAAGAAATGTTTGTCTGCTCAAGTGGCTGCAGTGATGTCAGAGTGTGGGTGGAGCTGAGCTCTGGCTCTGCTTTTTAGTTTCGCTTTGAGGAAAAGCTTGGGTGTGTCTGTGTTTATTGGTTTCGTTTTAGTGTTGGAGCTGCAGCCAGTCAAAGAAGGTGTAATTTCGATCTCTCTGCCATCTAAAGACTGTCTGGAGATCATTTGGTAAATTCAGAGTGATAACTGCTCTCAGTAGAGAATTTAAACCTGATATGCTTCTGTAAAAAGGATTTTTGTCTTATGGATGTTAAAAGGAAAGATTAAAGATTACTTAGAGTACTGTATTCTTTTGGTGAGGGGGTGTATTTGAATTGACGGGTGCTAAGATGTTTACTGTATGTTTTAAAAAGGTTAATTGAGTTCATAGAATAAACATTGTTTTGCTTTAAAAATTACTTTTAAATTTCCGCTGCACCACAGCTATAGAGTGTGTCGTGTGCTCCCCATACCACAATCTGGTAAAAGTCGTGGGTCAGGTGATCTCCATGATATACTTTGGAGTTCTCTAAACTCTGGCTCATAACATCACCGTGTTCTCTATTGTATTCTCCATCACTTTCTCTATCACTGTGTCCTCTATGATTTTATTCTCCATCATTCTTTCTATCACTGTGTTTTCTATTGTGGTATTCTCCATAACACTTTCTGATCATTGTGATCTCTATTGTTGTATTCTCCATCATTGTTTCTCCCACTGTGTTCTCTATCATTGTATTCTCGACCACTATTTCTTTAACCATGTTCTCTCTTGTTTTATTTCCCTTCACTGTTTATATCACTGTGACCTCTATGTTTATGTTCTCCTGCACTGTTTCTCTCACCGTGTTCTCTTCGCTGCCTTCTCCATCACTGTTTCTGTCACTGTGCTTTCAACTGTTGTATGCTCCATCCCTCTTTTTATCATCATGTCCTTTATTGGTGTATACTTCATCTTTGTTTCTATCACTGTGCTCTCTATTATTGTTTTCTCTATCACTGTTTCTTTCACTGTGTTCTCTATTGCCATATTCGCAATTGCCCTTCTTATCACCGTGTCCTCTCTTGTTGAATTGTCCATCACGTTTCATATCTCCAGGGTCTCTATCATTGTGCTGTCCATCACAGTTTCTCTCACCATGTTCTCTATTGATGTATTCTCCAACACTCTTTTTATCACCGTCTTCACTGTCATATTGTATCACTGTGTACTCTATCACTGTAATTTCCACCACTGTTTCTATCATCATGTTCTCAGTCATTGTATTTTCCACCCCCGTTTCTATCAAAATGTCCTCTATTGTTCTATTCTCAATCATTTTTTCTATCACCGTTTTCTCTTCATTTTATACTCCTTCACTTGTTCTATCACTGTTATATTTTCCATCACTCTTTCTATCACTGTGTTCTCTATTGTTGTATTCTCCATCACTTTTTGTATCATCGTGTCCTGTATTGTTGTATTCTCCATCACTGTTTGTATCACCCGTGTTCTGTTATGTTATGTTGTATTCTCCGTCACTGTATCTATCACCATGTCCTCTATTATTGCTATCTACATCACTGTTTCTATCACCGTGTTCTCTCCTGTTGTATTATCCATCACTGTTTGTTATTTATCTCACAGAAGGAGGCCACCCAGCCCATCGTGTCCGCGCCAGCTCCCAAAAGATCTACCCAGCTAGTCCCATTACCCAGCCCTATATCCGTAGTCCTCGAAATTAATCCCTCTCAAATATGTATCCAGTTCTCTTTTAAATCTCCTATGGAATTTGCCTCACCATTCCCCCCAGGCAGAGCATTCCAAATCCTAAATACTTTCTGAGTAAAGGATGTTTCTCCTCATCTCACTCCTAGCACTCTTGCTGACCACCTTGATATTGTGACCCACTAGTCATTGACATACCAACTAGTAGAAACAGAATATCCTTCTGTACCCTGTCAAAATTGTTCATAATTTTGAACACCTCAATAAGGTCACCTCTTAATCTTCTCTGCTCCAAGGAGAACAAGCCCAATTTCTCCAATCTTTGCTTGTATCTAAAATTTCTGGTATCATTCTAGTAAATCTCCTCTGCACTCTCTCCTGGGCTTTAACATACTTCTTTAAATGAGGTGCCCAGAACTGAACACAATACTCTAAATGTGGTCTGACCAATGATTTGTAGAGGTGCAGCATCACTTCCTTGCTTTTATACTCTATGTCTCTATTTATAAACCCAAGGATCCATTATGCCTTCTCAACAATGTTTGAATTTGCGTGGCCACCTTTAGAGAATTATGCACAGAAGGGAGTCGTGGCAAAAATTCAAATGAATCCGCAGGCCATGCCCCATTTTTTTTCATGCTCGACCGGTTCCTTATGTGATTGTTGGCAAGGTAGAGGCCGAACTCCAGTGATTGGACTGCCTCGGGATAATTCAGCGTGTTCGTTTCACAACTGGGCGATGCCGGTGGTTCTGGTCATGAAACCATCAATACGGCTTCACCTTTAGACTGATACCCACTAACTCGAATTGAAGATCTCTACGTCACAGTGGTGATTCTACATCACCAAGTTAAATATGAACAATGCTTATTTACTGCTTAAAATGCACAAGGCCTTGAGAAAATATGTTACTATCAATACTCGTAAAGGATTATATGAGTACACCCTGCTTCCATTCGGCATCTCTTCAGCAAACGGCATGTTTCAACGCATCATGAAGAGGACATCACGTGGCCTCCTGTGCATTGCCATTTACCTTGATGATTTGTTGATCATGGGGGCCATGGAGGCTGAGCACCTGCAAAACCTTGACGCAGTATTGCAGAGATTTTCATAGTATGGTATCTGCCTGCGTGAGGCAAAGTGCGTTTTCAGTCCTAAAGAGGTGTATTTGGCCTACCGGTTTGACCGGAATGGCCTGCACCCAATAACCGACAAAGCACAGGCGATTATGATGGTCCGTGTGCCACATGACACTATGGAGCTTCGCTCCTTCTTCGGCCTGATCAATTATTATGGCCAATTTATTCAGAATTTAGCGAGAATCCAGACACCCCTTCACGTTACCCTACAGAAACGCCGGCCACAGGTTTGGGGCAATAAACAGGAGGCTGCTTTCCATTCGGTGAAGTGGTCATTGGTTTTGTCAAATGTACTGACTCATTTGAACGCATCTAAGTCCCGATAACTGACGTGTGATGCATCACCGTATGGCATCGGTGCCATCCTCTACCATCTCATGGTGACGGCCACGACCGTCCAATAGCTTTTACCGCCAGGACGTTGACAGCAGTGGAGTGTAACTATGCGCACATGGAGAAAGAGGATCAGATGGTCATGTTCAGAGTCAAACAATTCATCAGTACACTTACAGCTGCACTTATTTCATGATTACTGATCCTAAACCACTGCTTGGCTTGTGTAGAGATCTACCATGTGGTTCAAGTGAAGTCTCACAACACTAACACCCAGTAGAAATTTGAGTTAAACTTCTCGGATGCAAATAAGAATCTTTTATTGCCTCTACTTGATTACAATTGAGAGAAACTTAAATCTATTCTCAATAAAGTCCTGCCAGCAAAGGACTTAAAGAGAAGTAATTTATAAAACAATTTAACTTTCAAAATAATACAGAAATGGGTTTCTTGCTTACGGCAAAACAGCTTGCACGAGCTTCAAGAGTTAGAGTGGAAAAGTGAAAATATGAAAATAAGGATAGCAAGTAGTTAGATCAAAGTATAGAGTGATCCTGGATAGAAAATGGCTGTGCGGACCCTCATGTTTATGGAAAATGTTATCAGTCTGAAGCCACCTGTCTACACCTCTATGTCATCCAAATTGGTTTGGGGGAGTTTCAAATACATTTGATTCAATGGTTAACTGTCAATTCTCAATGTGCAACATAAGTTTTAAATGTTTCATGTTTGAATAATTGTGTATGCTATGGAATGTGATTTTGTGATGTAATCAAGACCGGTTTTTACTAGTTTTCTGCCATAATCCATATTCTGAACAATGGTGTCCTCAAATGGCTATGGTGCTTATTTCAACCTTGAACTTGATTACTGGTACAGCTCATTTCTTAATATGAAACTAACTTTGAAATCTGTTCATTAGAACAATAGTCCGTTCATATTGTCAGTAGAAATGTTGTTTTTATCTTCAATTAGTTTGTGGATGTGTCAGGCTTTGAACCTCTTGTTTAAGTTATGTGTTCTGTCATGACCTAAGGTTATGAATACTGAAATTCATATTTTAAAAAGGGTATTAAAGACTGGGCTTTAATATTTACATTAAAATGGACTTTTACCTATCAGAAAATAGTTGATTTCCTTCAGCTTGTTTCGTGAAGACAAGGCAGTGCTGTCGATCGCATCAGCCTGGATCCAGCTGGGGGCTCTGCTTTTAGCTGCATACTAGTATTCTTTGGAACACCGCGCGGGCACGTTGATTGTGAATGCGGTCGCTTTGAGTCGTCTTCCCCAGCTTGTGGTTTCAGTGGAAGCACCCATGGCTGACAAAATTGTTGCGGTCCTGAATTTCATGGACATGCTGCCCGTGACGGCTGCCTGTATCTGTGAGTGGACACAGCACGATCCGGTGCTGGCTAAGGTGCAACATTTGGTTTTGTCCGGTGGGCCACGATGGCTGCTTCCAGGGCTGGTTTAGCACAGGGCTAAAGAGCTGGCTTTTAAAACAGGCCAGCAGCACGGTTCAATTCCCGTACCAGCCTCCCCGAACAGGCGCCGGAATGTGGCGACTAGGGGCTTTTCACAGTAACTTCATTTGAAGCCTACTTGTGACAATAAGCGATTTTCATTTCATTCAGTTAAAGGTTTTTTCTACCAAAATGCCAGGGCTGACCGCCGAGGATGGTGTCCTCCTGTAGGACATGAGAGTCGTTGTCTCTGCAAAAGGGCAAGCATTGGTTCTGAAAGACATTCACTGGGCACATCAGGGCATCTCCAAGATTAAAATGCTGGCTAGGAGATATGTCTGGTTGCCGGGAATCAACGCGGACCTTGCGCTTGTAGCCCAGCACTGCCCTGTTTGTCAAGACTATTAAAGGGTTCCGGCAGCGACACCTCTGCACCTGTGGGAGAGGCTCGAACGTCCCTGGGCTCACGTTGACATGGATTTTGCAGGTCCATTTTTAAGATCCATGTTTCTCATCCTGGTGGACGCACACTCAAAGTAGCTGAAGGTTCACAAAATGGCATCCATCACTTCCCGCACAACGAGGAAACGATTGCGCACCTCTTTTACGGTCCACGGTTTGCCGGAAGTGCTCATTTACTAGTGATGTGTTTTCTGCCGTTGGGAAGGTGAACAACATTCGCCACATTCGCACTGCCCCTTATCACCCAGTGTCGAATGGCCTAGCGGCACTCGTTCTCTATCGCTGTATTATCCATCACTGTTTCTATCACCGGGCTCTCTACCATTGTATTCTCCATCACTATTTATATCACCGTGTTCTTGATTGTTTTATTCTCAATCATTGATTTTATCACCATGCTCACTATAATTGTAATCACCATCACAGTTTCTTTCACTGTGTTCTCTCCTTTGTATTCTCTATCCCTAATACAATCACAGTGTTAACTATAGTTGTATTCCCCTTCACCATGGGCGGGATTCTCCCATCTGAAGGCAGAGTGTTGACACCGTCATAAAAACTGGAGAGTTTAATGACAGCGTCATCGGACCACTATGTGTAGCGATCCTCTGCCCTACAGGAGGCCAACACGGCACTGGAGCAACCCACGCCGCTCCAGCTGCCAATACCGGTGTCAAATGGGGCTGGTTTAGCACAGGGCTAAATCGCTGGCTTTGAAAGCAGACCAAGTCAGGCCAGCAGCATGGTTCAATTCCCGTACCAGCCTCCCCGAACAGGCACCGGAATGTGGCGACTAGGGGCTTTTCACAGTAACTTCACTTGAAGCCGACTTGTGACAATAAGCGATTTTCATTTTCATTTCATTTCATTTTCATTTCATTTCATTATAAATGGGTGCCGCCGGTCTGTGCATGCGCGGTAACTTCCTTCTCCACGCCAGCCCCGACGCAACATGGCCTAGGGCAACAGGGGCCGGCATGGAGCAAAAGACGCCCCCACCACGAGAGGCTGGCCTGCCGATCGGTAGGCTCCGATCGCGGGCCAGGCCATGGTGGAGGACCCCCCCCCCAGAGTTGGACCCCCCTCCTCCCCCAACAGGCCACACCAGACAGGATGGATGCCGAGGTCCCACCGGGTAAGACCAGATGTGAACGGCGCCGGCGGGACTCGTTTTTTTGGGGAGGCCACTCGGCCCATCCCGGGCGGTGAATTGCCGGGGAGGCCGCATAGAGCGAATTGCGCCCAGCGATTCTCCGACCTGGCGTGGGCTGAGAGACTCCTGCCCCTTTTCTATCACCATGCTCACCATCGTTGTATTCTCCATCACTGTTTCTTTCACCGTGTTCTCTATCGTTGTATTCTCCATCACTGTTTCTTTCACCGTGTTCTCTATCGTTGTATTCTCCATCACTGTTTCTTTCACCGTGTTCTCTATTGTTGTATTCTCCATCACTGTTTCTAGCACCGTGTTCTCTCCGTTGTATTTTCCATCCCAATTCTATCATCGTGTTCACTAGAGTTGTATTCTTCATCACTATTACTGCAGCAGCCAAGGGCATTCAGCCTCTGATCTTCAGGTACGCGTTCTCCAAGGCAGCCTTCGGGACGCGTGACAACGCAGAATTGCCGAGCAGAAACTCATAACCAAGTTCCGCACACATGAGTGCGGCCTCAACCGGGATCTTGGATTCATGTCGCTTTACATTCACTCCCCACCATCTGGCCTGGGCTTGCAAAATCCTACCAACTGTCCTGACTTGAGACAATTCACACCTCGTTAACCAGTGATTATCCCTCTCTCCAGTCACTCAGTCTGGACCTGTAAAGACTTAATTACCTGCAAAGACTAGCATTCTAAGTATCGTCTTGCATCATTGACTTTGTCTATATATGTGTTTTTGGAACCCACCTCTTCATTCACCTGAGGAAGGAGCTGCACTCCGAAAGCTAGTGATTCAAAACAAACCTGTTGGATTTAACCTGGTGTTGCAAGACTTCTTATTGTATTCTCCATTACTGTTTATTTCAGCTGAACTCTTCTGTTGTATTCTGTATCACTATTCCTATCAATGTGTTCTCTTTCATTCTATTCACCATCACCATTTCTATCACCGTGATCACTTCATTGTACTCCATTACTGTTTACATCACTTTGTTCTCCATCATAGCATTTTCCAACAGTATTTCTATCACTGTGCTCTCTATTGTATTCTCCATCACTGATTCTTTGGCCGTGTTCTCAATTATTAGGAGGGCTGTTGTCGGCTGCAAAGAGACATAGATAGGATGCAGAGCTGGGCTGAGAAGTGGCAGATGGCATTTAACCCTGAAAAGTGTGAGGTTGTCCATTTTGGAAGGACAAATATGAATGCGGAATACAGGGTTAACGGTAGAGTTCTTGGCAATGTGGAGGAGCAGAGAGATCTTGGGGTCTATGTTCATACATCTTTGAAAGTTGCCACTCAAGTGGATAGAGCTGTGAAGAAGGCCTATGGTGTGCTCGCGTTCATTAACAGAGGGATTGAATTTAAGAGCCGTGAGGTGATGATGCAGCTGTACAAAACTTTGGTAAGGCCACATTTGGAGTACAGTGTACAGTTCTGGTCGCCTCATTTTAGGAAGGATGTGGAAGCTTTGGAAAAGGTGCAAAGAAGATTTACCAGGATGTTACCTGGAATGGAGAGTAGGTCTTACGAGGAAAGGTTGAGGGTGCTAGGCCCTTTCTCATTAGAACGGAGAAGGATGAGGGGCGGCTTGATAGAGGTTTATAAGATGATCAGGGGAATAGATAGAGTAGACAGTCAGAGACTTTTTCCCCGGGTGGAACAAACCATTACAAGGGGACATAAATTTAAGGTGAAAGGTGGAAGATATAGGAGGGATATCAGAGGTAGGTTCTTTACACAGAGAGTAGTGGGGGCATGGAATGCACTGCCTGTGGAAGTAGTTGAGTCGGAAACATTAGGGACCTTCAAGCAGCTATTGGATAGGTACATGGATTACGGAAAAATTATATAGTGTAGATTTATTTGTTCTTAAGGGCAGCACGGTAGCATTGTGGATAGCACAATTGCTTCACAGCTCCAGGGTCCCAGGTTCGATTCCGGCTTGGGTCACTGTCTGTGCGGAGTCTGCATGTCCTCCCCGTGTCTGCGTGGGTTTCCTCCGGGTGCTCCGGTTTCCTCCCACAGTCCAAAGATGTGCAGGGTAGGTGGATTGGCCATGATAAATTGCCCTTAGTGTCCAAAATTGCCCTTGGTGTTGGGTGGAGGTGTTGAGTTTGGGTAGGATGCTCTTTCCAAGAGCCGGTGCAGACTCAGGGGGCTGAATGGCCTCCTTCTGCACTGTAAATTCAATGATAATCTATGATTAATCTAGGACAAAGGTTCGGCACAACATCGTGGGCTGAAGGGCCTGTTCTGTGCTGTATTTTCTATTTTCTATTGTATTATCCATCACTTTCTCTCATTGTGTTCACTTTTGTTGTATTCTCCATCACTGTTTACATCACCTTGTTCTCTGTCATTCCATTCTCCAGCAGTATTTCTATCACCGCTTTTTTATTGTTGTATTCTCCTTCACTGTTTCTTTCATGTGATCTCTTTCCTTGTATTCTTAATCATTGTTTCTACTATCATGTTCTCTATCGGCGTATTTTCCATCACTGTTTCTATCAGCATGTTCTCTATTGTATTCTCCATCACTATTTCCTCCATCATAGTTTTCATCGCAGTGTTCTCTATTGTTGTATCCTCCATCACTGTTTCTGTCACCGAGTTCTCTATTGGTGTATTCTTTATCACTGTTTCTAACACCATTTTCTTTCTTGTGTTCTCCATCATTGTTTCGATCACTGTGTTCTCTATTCTCTAGTCCAAAGATGTGCAGATTAGGTGGATTCGCCATGCTAAATTGCCCTTGGTGTCCAAAATTGCCCTTAGTGTTGGGTGGGGCTACTGGGTTATGGGGATCGGGTGGAGGTGTGGACCTTGGGTAGGGTGCTCTTTCCAAGAGCTGGTGCAGACTCGATGGGCCGAATGGCCTCCTTCTGCACTGTAAATTCTATGAAATTCTATTCGATGAAATATTGTTGTATTCCTTTCCAACACTGACACACAGTTGGAGCCATGTGCACCATCTACAAGATGCACTGCAGTAACTCACCAAGGTTCCTTAGACAGCACCTTCCAAACCCACCACCTCTACCATCAAGAAGGACAAGAGCAGTAATTATCTGGGAACCCCACCCCCTGGAGGTTCCCTTCCTAGTCACTGAGATCCATGACCTGGAAATATATTGCCAGTCCTTCAATGTAGCTGGGTCAAAATCCTGGAACTCCCTACTTAACAGCACGGTGGGTGTACCTATATTTCAGGGACTGCATCGTTTCAAGTAGAGAGCTGACCACCACCTTCTGAAGGGCAACTAAACATGGGCAACAAATGCTGGACTAACCAGCAATGCCCACATCAGATGAATGGGATAAAAAAGCTATTTCTATCAGCGCGCCCTCTATCGTTATATTCTCCAACCATGTTTCTACCACCGTGTTCTCTATCATTGTATTCTCCATCACTGTTTCGATCACCGTGTTCTCTATCAGTTTATTCACCATCACTGTTTCTTTGATTGTGTTCTCTTGTACTCTCCATCACTGTTTCTATCACTGTGTTCACTATCGTTGTCTTCTCCATCACAGGTCCTATCACCGTTTTCTCTATCATTGTGTTCTCCATCACTGTTTCTGTCTTCCTGCTCTCTCTTGGTGTGTTCTCCATCACTGTTTCGATCACCTTGTTCTCTATTGGTTTTGTTTTGACACCCTCTGCTCATGCGCAGTCAATTACAGCCCTACTTGACCCAGAGTCACGACACAAGTGAATAACCCAATAATCCTTCGAAAAATACCTGTCTTCCGGTTGCGGCTATGCGGAGCTAAGTCGCACGTTCGGCAGCACCCGCTAGAAACGGACTTTTCGGCTCTTTTTAGGGCCCCCAACGGCACTTCTTCGATGATTCCCAGTGTGGGAAGGGGACAGCAGTATTCCCCCGGCACTGTATGGATTGGACCAGGAGTGGAGCGGTGAAAATAGTGGAATTGGAGCAGAGAAAGGTGCGAGTGAGGAAGACCAAGATGGCGGCGGGTGGAGAGCAGGCAGCGTGGGCGCAGTGGTCACAGGAGCAGCAGGAGTTTCTCCAGCGCTGCTTCACGGAGCTGAAGGCAGAGCTGCTGGAGCCGATGAAGGCGTCAATTGACAAGCTGCTTGAGACTCAGACGGCCCAAGGGGCGGCGATCCGGGAGGTCCGGCAAAAGGTCTCGGAGAATGAGGACGAGATCTTGGGCCTGGCGGTGAAGGTGGAGGCGCACGAGGTGCTCCATAAGAAATGGCAGGCGAAGTTCGAGGACTTGGAGAACCAGTCGAGAAGAAAGAATCTGCGGATTCTGGGTCTCCCGGAGGGGCTGGAAGGATTGGATGTCGGAACCTACGTGGTCACCATGTTGAACACGCTAATGGGCGCGGGAGCCTTCCAGGGGCCCCTGGAGCTGGAGGGGGCCCATCGAGTGCTGGCGAGGAGGCCCAAGCCCAGCGAGCCGCCGCGGGCGGTGCTGGTGCGGTTCCACCATTTCGTGGACAGAGAATGTGTCCTAAGGTGGGCCAAGAAAGAGCGGAGCAGCAGGTGGGAGAATGCAGATGTCCGGATTTATCAGGACTGGAGCGCGGAGGTGGCTAAGAAGAGGGCCGGGTACAATCGGGCTAAGGCGGTGCAGCATCGGAGAGGGGTGAAGTTCGGCATGTTGCAGCTGGCGCGACTGTGGGTCACCTACAGGGACCATCACCATTACTTCAAGATGCCGGAGGAGGCATGGACCTTTATTCAGGCCGAAAAGCTGAACTTGGATTGAGGGCTGGGGACAAGGGGATGCTGAGGGGGGATGGTTGGGACTGTTGTGTTGTGTTTTGAGGGGATTGTGCGGTTGGTTGGGCAATATTTCTTCTCTGTCTGTCGGGTGGGTTCATAGGGGGGACAGGTAAAAGCCTGTGGGCGTCGGTGGCTGGAAATGGAAATGGGGCCCTGCGGGGGGGAGGCCCGAGCCGGGGGAATTGGGACTGTGCCTGGAAAGGGAGCTGCGCCAGAGAAGGCGGGGCCGGGGCTGGAAAGCGCGGGCTTTCTCTCGCACTGAGAGTGGAAGGGGGTGGGGTCGAGGGGGAGGGGATAGCCCGTTGATGGACAGGAGGGGGAGGGAAGACTCCCACACTGGGGGGGTCGATGGAGCGGCGGGACTGGCCGGGGTCAGCAGGAGTAAGCTGACTCACGGGAGTGCAATGGGGGGGGGGGCAATGATGCTAGGGGGAGACCTAGCTGGGGGGGTGGGGGGAGTGTGTGGGGGGGGAGGGGGGGGGACCGGGTTGCTGCTGGAATGGCCAAGGGGGAGCTGGAGTCTGTAGAGGAGGTCGGGGGTCTGCCGCTGGGGGGAACGGGAAGTGCGGGGGGCGTGGGCACGTGGCTGGCATAGAAAGGGTTGTGGCTAATCGGCGGGGCGGGGGTGGGGGGGGGTGGGTAGCCCCCTGATCCGGCTGATAACCTGTAATGTAAGATGCCTGAATGGGCCGGTCAAACGGACCCGTGTGTTCGCGCACCTGAAAGGGCTGAAGGCAGATGTGGTCATGCTCCAGGAAACGCATCTGCGGGTGACAGATCAGGTAAGGCTGAGAAAGGGGCGGGTAGGGCAGGTGTTCCATTCGGGGTTGGATGCAAAAAATCGTGGGGTGGCGATTTTGGTGGGGAAGCGGGTGTCGCTTGAGGCGTTGAGCATCGTGGCAGACAATGGAGGTAGGTATGTGATGGTGAGCGGTAAGCTGCAGGGGGTGCGGGTGGTCTTGGTAAATGTATATGCCCCGAATTGGGAAGATGCGGGGTTCATGCGGCGCATGTTGGGCCGGATCCCGGACTTGGAGACAGGGGGCGTGATAATGGGGGGGGACTTCAACACGGTGCTGGATCCGGCATTGGATCGCTCTAGGTCTAGGACGGGCAGGAGGACGGTGGCAGCCAGGGTGCTGAGGGGGTTTATGGGCCAGATGGGAGGAGTGGATCCGTGGATGTTTGCGAGGCCGGGGGCCAGGGAATTCTCATTCTTCTCCCATGTTCATAAGGCCTACTCTCGGATTGACTTTTTTGTAATGAGCAGGGTGCTGATTCCGAGGGTGGAGGACACGGAGTATTCGGCGATAGCCATCTCTGACCATTGCTCCGCATTGGATGGACCGCGAGCTGGGGGAGGAGAGGGACCAGTGCCCACTGTGGCGCTTGGAGGTGGGGTTGTTGGCGGACGAGAGGAGAACGGGTGGGTCCAGGGGTGTATAGAAAGGTACCTGGAGGCCAATGATAATGGGGAGGTGCAGGTAGGGGTTGTCTGGGAGGCGCTGAAGGCGGTGATCAGGGGTGAGTTGATCTCCATTAGGGTCCACAGAGAGGGGAAGGAGAGGAGAGAGAGGGAGAGGCTAGTGGGGGAGATGTTAAGGGTGGATAGGAGGTATTCAGAGGCCCCCGAGGAGGGACTACTCAAGGAGCGACGAAGCCTCCAGGCTGAGTTCGACCTGTTGACCACCAGGAAGGCGGAGGTGCAGTAGAGGAGCGGTGAACGAGTACGGAGAGAAGGCTAGCCGGATGCTGGCACACCAGCTTTGGAAGCGGGAGGCAGCGAGGGAGATCGGGGGAGTTAGGGATGGAGGGGGGAGCACGGTGCGAAGTGCGGTGGGTATTAATGGGGTCTTCAGGGACTTTTACGAGGGACTGTATCGGGCTGAGCCCCCATCGGAGGAGGGGGGGATGGGTCGCTTTCTGGACCGGCTGAGGTTCCTGAGGGTAGAGGAGGGGCAGGTGGCAGGGCTGGGGGCACCGGTTGGGTTGGACGAACTGGTCGAGGGACTGGGGAATATGCAGGTGGGGAAGGCACCGGGGCCAGATGGGTTCCCGGTGGAATTCTATAGGAAGTACGTGGACCTGTTGGGCCCGCTGCTGGTAAGGACTTTCAACGAGGCGAGGGAGGGGAGGGTCCTGCCCCCGACGATGTCTAGGGCACTGATTTCTCTCATTCTGAAGCAGGACAAGGACCCTGTACAGTGCGGATCGTATTGGCCGATTTCACTCCTTAATGTGGATGTGAAACTGCTAGCAAAGGTATTGGCCATGAGGATTGAGGACTGTGTTCCGGGGGTCATACACGAGGATCAGACGTGTTTTGTGAAAGGGATGCAGTTGAATATCAACGTACGTAGGCTCCTGAATGTAATTATGATGCCAGCGGTGGTGGGGGAGGCGGAGATAGTGGCGGCTATGGACGCGGAGAAGGCCTTTGATAGGGTGGAGTGGGGGTACCTGTGGGAGGTGTTGAGGAGGTTTGGGTTCAGGAAGGGGTTCATCAGCTGGGTGAGGTTGCTGTACGAGGCCCCGGTGGCGAGTGTGGCCACGAACAGGAGGAGGTCGGAATATTTCCGGCTATACCGAGAGACGAGGCAGGGGTGTCCCCTGTCCCCCCTGCTCTTTGCGCTGGTGATTGAGCCCCTGGCCATGGCTTTGAGGGAGTCGAGGAACTGGAGGGGGTTGGTGCGGGGGGGGGGGGGGGAGGAACACCGGGTATCGTTGTATGCGGACGATCTGCTATTGTATGTGGCGGACCCGGTGGGGGGAATGCCGGAGGCGATGCGGATCCTTAGGGAGTTTGGGGATTTCTCCGGGTATAAGCTCAACATGGGGAAGAGCGAGTTGTTCGTGGTGCACACAGCAGACCAGGAGAGGGGGATTGGTGAGCTTCCGCTAAAAAGGGCAGAAAGAAGTTTTAGATACCTGGGGGTTCAGGTGGCTAGGAGCTGGGGGGCCCTGCATAAGCTCAATTTAACAAGGCTGGTGGAGCAAATGGAGGAGTTCAAAAGGTGGGATATGCTGCCGCTCTCCCTGGCGGGTAGGGTGCAGTCGGTTAAAATGACTGTGGTCCCGAGGTTTTTGTTTGTGTTTCAGTGCCTCCCCGTCCTGATCCCTAAGGCCTTCTTTAAGCGGGTTAACAGCAGTATTATGGGGTTCATATGGGTGAAGAAGACCCCGAGGGTGAGAAGGGTGTTCTTGGAGCGGAGCAGGGACAGGGGGGGGGGTTAGCGTTGCCAAACTTATGTGGGTACTATTGGGCTGCCAACGTGGCGATGATACGTAAGTGGGTAATGGAGGCGGAGGGGACGGCGTGGAAGAGGCTGGAGATGGCGTCCTGTGTGGGCACGAGCCTGGGGGCGCTGGTGATGGCACGCTGCCGCTTCCTCCGACGAGGTACACCACAAGCCCGGTGGTAGCGGCGACCCTCAAAATCTGGGGGCAATGGAGACGCCACAGGGGGGAGATGGGAGCTTCGGTGTGGTCCCCGATACGGGAAAACCATCTGTTTGTCCCGGGGAAAATGGATGGGGGATTCCTGAGTTGGCACAGGGCAAGTATTAGGAGGATGGGGGACCTGTTCATAGATGGGAAGTTTGCGTGCCTTGGGGAGCTGGAGGAGAAATTCGGGCTCTCCCCTGAAAATGCTTTCAGATATATGCAGGTAAGGGTGTTCGTTAGGCGACAGGTGGTGGAGTTTCCGCTGCTGCCGGTGCGCAGGGTCCAGGACAGGGTGCTTTCGGGGGGGTCGGTTAGAGAGGGTAGGATCTCGGCAACTTATCAGGTGATGCAGGAGGAGGAGGCCTCGGCAGAGGAGTTAAAAGGTAAGTGAGAGGAGGAGCTGGGGGAGGAGATCGACGAGGGTATGTGGGTGGATGCCCTGGGAAGGGTAAACTCTTCCTCCTCTTGCGCGAGGCTCAGCCTGATACAATTTCAGGTGCTGCACAGGGCGCACATGACCGAGGCAAGGCTGAGCCGGTTTTCTGGGAGTGAGGACAGATGTGCGAGGTGTTCGGGGAGCCCAGCAAACCACACCCACATGTTCTGGGCATGTCCAGCATTGGAGGAGTTCTGGAGGGGCGTAGCGAGGACCGTGTCAAGGGTAGTGAATTCCAGGGTTAGGCCAAGCTGGGGGCTCGCAATATTTGGGGTGTCGGACGAGCCGGGAGTGCAGGAGGCGAAAGAGGCCGGTATTCTGGCCTTTGCGTCCCTGGTAGCCCGGCGAAGGATTCTGCTTCAGTGGAAGGATGCAAAACCCCCAAGCGTGGAATCCTGGATTAACGACATGGCAGGGTTTATTAGACTGGAGAAGGTGAAATTTGCCTTAAGGGGATCTGTGCAAGGGTTCTTCAGGCGGTGGCAGCCGTTCCTAGACTTCCTGGCGGAGAGTTAGGAGATGGTCAGCAGCAACCCGGGGGGGGGGGGGTGCGGGGCAAGTTTGTGTCTAGTAGGGGATGCACTATTGTTTACTGTTTAACATTTATTTGTTTATTTATGCACTTTGGTCCTTGTTGTTTTCTTATTTGTGTAAAGGGGGGTTCCATTTTTCTGTTGTGATAATCTGTGAAAAATTTTGAATAAAAATTATTTTTAAAAAAAGAAAAATATTGAAGTCTTTGGTCTTTGGCTGCTGCATAGTTACAGTCACTAGATTTGTAAGTTTATACATAATTACTGTTTATTTATAACAAGAACAATACTAAAATGTGCAGCAAATACAACTGGTTATCTATTATCTAATTCATAATTTCACACTTTAAATTTCCCACCCACCCTCTGCGCGCACACACACAAGACAGCCAAACACTGAGGGGAGGGGTGAAAATTATATGTAAAAGAAAAAAGTATCTTTGTTGTAGATGTTTGTTTCTAGCACCTTTCTCCACTTCAAATTTTGCTTTCAGTTTCACTTGTTTACTGTAGATTCATTCCGGCCTCTGTAGTTTCAGAAATAGAGGGCGGGATTCTCCCATCTGAAGGCAGAGTGTTGACGCCGTCGTAAATACTGGAGAGTTTAACGACGGCGTCATCGGATGCTTTGTGTAGCAATCCTCTGCCCAACAGAAGGCCAGCCTGGCCCTGGAGTGACCCATGCTGCTCCAGCTGCCGATACCAGCGTCAAGTGGGCGGCGCGGGTCTGCGTATGCGCAACGCGACCGGCGCGAATGCGCGCATGCGCGGTAGCCTCCTTCTCCGCGCCGGCCCCGAAATAACATGACGTAGGGCGACAGGGGCCAGCGCGGGGCAAAAGGGCCCCCACCACAAGAGGCCAGCCTGCCGATCGGTAGGCCCTGATTGCAAGCCCCCGGGGTCGGACCCCACCCCCCCAACCAGGCCGTCCCAGACAGGACCGATGCCGAGGTCCCGCCAGGTAAGACCAGATGTGAACGGCGCCGGCGGGACTAGGGCTTTTTTGGGCAGCCATTCGGCCCATCCCGGGAGCGGAGAATCGTTGGGGGGGGGTCACGTAGCGTGGCCCCGACCGGTGCTGCGCCGACCACGCCGACACCAATGCCATCGATTCTCCGGTGACTGGAGAATCGGCGTTGTGGCGTCGTCACGCGAATCACGCCATGCCTGGTGATTCTCCGACCCGGCGTGGGCTGAGAGAATTCCGCCCAAAGTCTTTCTGGAGAGAGAGAGAGAGAGAGCAGTCTTTGCTTTATTTGAAGTCTGTAATGGTTATTCCTGTAGATCCATTCATTCAGATTCTCTGCAGCTTCAAGAATATAGCACTAACAACCTTTCTGGAGAGAGAGTAAGCAGATCCTTGTCTTTGTGTGTCTGGGACGCAACTGCTCCCTGAGATCTCTGGGAACCATTTCACTGGGAGAGGATCCAATCACCACATGTTACCACACAGAGCATGGCCTTTTGGCCAATTCATTAGCCACAAGCCAAGCAATCAAATCAAGCCCCCATCCCCTTGCCATTCCTTCCCTGTTGCCATAAAGTCTGAGATCTACTGTTCAAACTAGCAGTGTTCTCTCCCATAATTTATGAATTCCTCCTGCCTCTCTCTCCTTGACATAGAGATACTATAAATTAATTATCCATGATCAAAAATGATAATGGCAAAAGAAAATAAAGGGGATATAAAGGAATAAACAGGAAGAAACCTTAAAATCTATTCTCCACCACTGTTTATAACTGGTGCTAACTACTGTTATATTCTCCATCACTATTTCTATCACTGTGTTTTCTATAATTGTTCTCTCCATTACTGTTTCTTTCACCATGTTCTCTATTATTGTATTCTCGATCACACTTTTTATCACTGTGTTCTCTATTGTTGTATTCTCCATCACTCTTTCTATCACCGTAATCTTTATTGTTTTATTCTCCATTGCCATTTCTATCACTTTTTTATATGGTAGTAGTTTCCATCACTGTTTTTTTCACCGTGTTGTCTTTTGTTGTATTGTCCATCACTGTTTCTATCACCGTGTTCCCTATTGTTCTTTCCACGACACACGGCGGTCAATTCCAGCCCCACTTGACCCAGAGTAACAACATAAGTGAATTAACCAATAATTCTTGGAAAAATATCCAAAATCCTTGGCCATTGGCTGTCCCATAGTTACAGTCACCAGGTTTGTAAGTTTAAACACAATTGTAATTTATTTAAAATAATAATAATGAAATATGCAGCAAATACAACTGGTTAACTATTATCTAATTCCTAATTCCCCACTTTAAATCCTGCCCACACACACAAGACAGATAAACATAGAGAGGAGGGAGCGGTGAAAACTATATGTAAAAGGAAAAAGCATTTTTGTTTCAGATGGTTGGTTCTTGCACCTTTCTCTTCTTCAAACGTTGCTTTCCGGCCAGGTTTTCATGTAGATTAATTTTGGTTTCTGTAGTTTCAGAAATACAGCACTCGCAGACAAGGACCTTCTTACTGTTGCGAATCCCACTGTCAGGCCGCCTGCTGAAATTAGCGAGATCCAGTGGCCCCTCCCACCCCGCAAAGCAATTCCACCCACCACGGGATTTGTTGGATCACCACCCCGACTGTACAAGGGTAACCTGACCCCACCCACTGACCTTTCACCAGAGACCCCCATAATGAAGCCACCCACCAAATACCTCCATAACACCCCCCCCCCCCCCCACCAGAGACCCCCCATAACAGAGACCCCTGCCTAAATGCCGGGGAGAAGTCCACACATTGAAAAAATCGCTACTTATAACTCACCTGTACCCTACACATGTTGCCTCAGGCAGAGAAAGCAGCAGCTGTAAATTCCTAGAAAACAAAAACCACATCTCCAAGGTTTAACCCCCTCAGATATTTAATCTGCAAGACTTTCATTTACATCAATGGGAAATTCCTTATACAAGGCTGTGATTGACAACTTGCATTGCATACAGCGAACTGTCTGGATTGTTAATTTTCATTTCCCTTCACACTTGAATGCATCTTAAGTACACTGCTGTGTAACTAACCACAATTTTTATAAACATCTAGCTATGATTTACAGCTCTTGACCACATAAAAAGCAGTTAAGTGCTTTCTTCAGAGAAACAGAGAAAGTGAGAGCACTTTGCTGCTTTTGATGTGCTTTTTAGCTTCCAAGCAGCTGTTATGGGGAGGCCTCTAGGGGGGTCTCTGGTAGGGGGCCTCTGTTATTGGGGTCTCTGGTGAGGCATCTGGCATGGGGGTCTGATGGGGTGAGCAGGATTTGCATTGTCGGGGTGAGGGTGTCCCTCCGGTCATCTTTTGAGGTCATCCACCTTGAAGACTTATCCACTTGATCCATCACGTGCTCCAGCATGTCAGAGTCATACTGGGAAATACCGGCACCAATCTACATCCACGGGAATCCTGGTTCAGAGGGCAGAGGAATCATGGGGGCATGGAAAATCCGGTGCCCATCCCATTAGTATGATAAAAATGGGTCAATCTGACCTATTTGCATCCTGCTGACGCGGGCTGCAAACCTCGATCCTGTCGCCAGTGGGGTCCTGAGAAATCCCGTTTTGTCTCTGATCCTCAATTCTCCGCTGCATTGGGATCTCTCCTACCGGCAGCGGGCTACAGAGAACCCTCCCCCATATTGCAGAATTTCTGTGATAACCTCCCTTGTGGTGAAGTTTCGAGTTTCTCGTCGATAATGAGCGTCAATCTGCTGTTTGTTCCACCAGAGGCTGTAATTCCCCGGGCAAAGTTTTCCTCTCCCTGAACACGGGCCCCTGACTCAAGGGGACCGAGGTCAGTTTTGTGCTCACTGTGTTTTCCCAGGCCACTCAGCAGAGACCATTCAATGTGGTTCAATCCATTTGGCGCAGTTCCACTCCATCGTACTGCGCTATTCTCAGGGGAATATGGCACTCTCTTTCCGTCTTTTTGCTGTTTTCTTTTTAATAATGAAGCCAAATGTTAATTACTTCAACTGGCCAGTAGTTTATGCTCCTACAAACTAGTTGTATCTCTAGCCTTCATCAAATTAACAGGAAATCATTCAAAGTTACTAAATGAATTGAATTGTGATTGTAGTGATTGTAATCTCTTCCTGTGTATTTCTGAACAGTATAAGAAATTGTTTAGTGATGGCCACTCCAAGTTGGACCTCCATCAACGTTTCATCGCAGGGTCTCTCGCTGGAGTTACAGCTCAGAGTATTGTCTATCCAATGGAGGTAAGAACTGACAGATCCTGCATGATTTGACTGAATTCTAAAAATGAACTGGGTACTCTAAAATTCTTTTTTTAATGGTTTGACTGAATTCACAAACTAAAACTAGAACCATTTAACCATAGAAAAGTTGCAGCACAGAAGGAGGCTATTCAGCCCATCCTGTCCATACCATGCCGAGGACACCCAGGTGCCCTTTCTAATCCCATCTTCCTGCACCCAATCCATAGCCCTGTGTCTTACAGCAATTAAGGTGCAGATCTAGATACTTTTTAAAAGATGTTTTTGAAAACTCACCACTATCCTTAGAAGTTCCCCTATACCAAAAAGGACCGACATTCTAAATGGTGATCAGGGATTCTCACTCCCTGACTCCGATGCAGGCTTCAGTGGGTGCTATTCAGGTCAAACTATGTTTTCAAGTTATCCCCCGGTGTAACCCATACCTTCACCGAAGATTTCATCTATTTACCACTTAGTAGCATCGATCCTGGGTCCCACATTGCTAAGTAAGTAAAGTAGACTTTGGAATAACCACTATTTCAGGTTAAATTAAGTTATTTTCTTATTATATTTTTTATTTTAAAAGCTGCAATTACTGTCTTTACAGGAAGGTAAAAAGATCTTGCTTCTGGATCCTTCTGGTCGGTTGAAGGGACCTTCAGGCCCACCTTGACAATCAATCTTCTTTGTAAAATCTGGTCTTCTTTAGATGTATTTGCTGGTTAGCTCGGTTGCTGTGTCCTATCTTTCCCATGTACCGAGCTGTGAGAGCTGGCTCTGCTGGTTGTCTCTGAGCTGACTCTGCCTACTCTTAGTATCTTTGATCTAAACATTCTAATCCAACTAAGTACTCATTTTGACACAACTTCACCTCATAGATCTGGGGCAAAATTCTCCCGAAACGGCGCGATGTCCGGACATCGCGCCGCCCCAAAGGTGCGGAATGCTCCGCATCTTTGGGGGCCGAGCCCCAGCATTGAGGGGCTAGGCCGACGCCGGAGGGACTTCCGCCCCGCCAGCTGGCGGAAACGGCCTTTGTTGCCCCGCCAGCTGGCGCGGAAATGACATCTCCGGGCGGCGCATGCGCGGGAGCGTCAGCGGCCGCTGACAGTTTCCCACGCATGCGCAGTGGAGGGAGTCTCTTCCGCCTCCGCCATGGTGGAGAACGTGGCGGAGGCGGAAGGGAAAGAGTGCCCTCACGGCACAGGCCCGCCCACGGATCGGTGGGCCCCGATCGCGGGCCAGGCCACCGTGGGGGCACCCCCCAGGGCCAGATCGCCCCGCGCCCCCCCCCCCAGGACCCCGGAGCCCGCCCGCGCCGTCTTGTCTCGCCGTTCAAAAGGTGGTTTAATCCACGCCGGTGGGACAGGCAATTTATCGGCGGGACTTCGGCCCATCCGGGCTGGAGAATCCAGCGGGGGGGCCCGCCAACCGGCACGGCCCGATTCCCGCCCCCGCCGAATATCCGGTGCCGGAGACTTCGGCAACCGGCAGGGGCGGGATTCACGGCAGCCCCCGGCGATTCTCCAACCCGGCGGGGGGGTCGGAGAATGACGCCTCTGATTACATTGTTTCCTTTGTGATATTCAAAAATGCTTTGACTTCAAGAGGTGTGAATTTTGGTTTGGTTCCTGTCATTTCTATAGTTTTATTTTCCAATTGTGTCCTCAGCTCATAATTTTGACTTTGATTTTGGCTTTGAATTATGTTTCTCGTAGACTGATAGTCTCCAGTTTTCTTTAATTTACCTGGTATTAGCAAATTTCACACTTAGAATTCTCACCAAATTCAACTGAACCTCATCCATTCTTTTCCAGCTGCTCACTAAGATAGTTACTTTCAATGAAGGTGTGAGCCATTGTTTTTGGTTTCATTCAAAATCCTGTTTGTCTTGATTGCTAAGCCTGCTTGACTAAGGCTATCTGCATTTTACAATCCTGCTCTTTGCAGCTGCTGTTAACCCTTTGTGGGGTCTTTCCCTGTATCCTCTCATGTTTCTCTCAGACCAGATATTGCCGGACTTCCATGTTTCAAATGACACATACTTTCATATTTTCAATAACAAAGAGTTTAGGGTCTCTGCCTCCACCACCAACTCAGGCAGTGAATTCGAGACATCCACTACCCTCTGTGTAAAAAGGTTCTTCCTCATGTACCCTCTGCATCTTCTGCCATTTGAATCTATGTCCCCTGGTTCTAGAATTCTCCAGCAGGGGAAACAATTTTATCCTGTGCACTCTATCTCTTCCCCTCATAATTTTGTGCATCTCGATTAAGTCACCTCTCAACCATCTTTGTTCCAAGGAAAATAACCCCAACCTATCCAATCTCTCCTTGTAGCTACACTTTTCTAGCCCTGGCAACATTCTTGTAAATCTCCTCTGCACTCTCCAGAGTAATAATGTCCTTCCTGTAATGTGGTGACCAGAACCACACACAATACTCCAGTTGTGGCCTCACCAGTGTTTTATACAATTCCAACATTATACCCTTAATTTATATTCTATACCTCTGCCAAAGAAGGAGAGCATTCCATATGCTTTCTTTAAAACCTTATCTACTTGCACTGCTGCCTTTAGGGACCTGTGCACTTGTACACCAAGATCTCTCACTTCATCTACCCCTCTTAGTATATTCCCATTTATTATGCCCTTCCTATAACTGTTTGACCTCCCCAAATGCATGACCTGGCACTTCCATCTGCCACTTTATTGTCCACCCCACCAACCCATCTATATCCTTTTGAAGATTATTGATATCCTCTGCAGTGTCCACCAGTTGACCAATCTTTATGTCATCTGCGAATTTCCCAATCATGCCCCCTATATTCACATCAAAATCATTAATATATAACACAAACAGTAAGGGTCCCAACATTAAGCCCTTTGGAACACACTTGAAACAACTTTCCATTCACAAGAGCATCCATTGACCATTACCATTTATTTCTCGTTACTAAACCAACTTTTTATCCAGTTTGCCACATTACCCTGTCTCCCATTGGCTTTTGCTTATTTGACCAATCATGTCAAATGCCTTGCTAAAATCCATGTACACAACATCCACTGCACTACCTTCATTAATCCTTCTTGTCACTTTCTCAAAGAATTCAATCAAATTTGTGAGGCAAGACCTTCCTTTAATATATCTATGATGACTATCCCTGCCTTTCTATGTGACAGTTAATCCTATCTCTTAGGATTGATTCTACTAATTTGCCCATCACTGACGTAAGACTAACTGGCCTATAATTGTTTGGTATTTCCTTCAATTCCTTTTTAAACAATGGAATCACGTTTGCATTTCTCCAGTCCTCCACTACCTCCCCTGTGTTGGGTGAGGATTGGAAAATCATCCTCAGAGCCTCTGCTATCTCCTCCCTGACCTCTTTCAGCCTCATAAACAATCCATCTGTCCCTGGCAACTTAACAACTTTCAAAGCTTCTAACCCTTCAGGTTCTTCCTCTCTCTTTATGGTGATCCCATCCAATATCCCACAGTGTTCCTCCTGGACTACTACAACTGCATACCCCTTTCCTTTGTAAACACAGAGACAAAATATTCATTTTAAAACCCACAGCCTCTGCATCTACATACAATTTTCCATCTTCATCTCGGAAAGGTCCTACTTTTTCCTTAACTAACCTTTTACCATTGATATAATGGCAAAACATTTTTGGGTTTTCTTCAACTTTATTTGCTAATAATTTTTCAAGCCCTCGCTTTGATTTCCTTATTTCCTTTTTGTCACGATATCCTGAGCAAATACGTGGTCAATCCCAGCCCCACTCATCTCAAACTCACAACACAAGTGAATTAACCAATGATTCTTCTAAAACATTCCGGAAGTCTTTGGCCCGTAACTGCCCAATAATTACCGTCACCAGGTTTGTAAGTTGAAACACAAATTACTGTTTATTTATACCAAGAACTATCATGAAATATGGAATAAATACAACTCGATAATGACTGCCCACTTTAACTGTCCCATCCTCTACCCACACACACAAAACAGTCAAACACTGAGGGGGTTAAAAATAATAAGGATGAAGGTCAAAATACTGCATCAGATGGTGGTCCTTTAGCACACTTTCTTCACAACTCGCTTGCTGGATAAAGTCTCTGGTTTATAGCTGGTAATAATCTTCTTTGCAGAGTCATTCATTCATTCTACCCGCAGATGAGAAAATTCAAAACTCACAGGCACCAGACTTTCTGGGGAAACACTTTATTTCACCTTGCTTTCAGCTCGTGGTTTGACTCCAGGCATCTGCAGCCTCAAGAGAACAGCACCCAGACGTGCTGGCGAGAGTTAGCAGGTCCTGGAGTTTGCCTATGCCGCCTTCAATGTTTCTCCTGTGGATGGATCCATCCAGGCTCTCTGCCAGTTCAGCAACACAGGCATTCTGGAGAAAAACAGAGAAAGGAGAGAGTGGGTCTTCTCTCTAAGCTGCCTGGAGTCAAACTGAAACCAAACTCGAAGCTCCGGACTCTAAAAAGCATTCCAGACGGATCGAATCCGATCACCATCTGTTACCGGGCAGATCAGAGCCTTTTGGGCCAATTCATTGGCCATCAGCCAAATCAATAAAACCAAATCCCAGCCAACCTCTGTCATTGGTGCCTTACAGTCCCCAGCTCCGGTTTGAACCACCACAGACTAACATAGCAGTCTCTCATGCTGCAGAAATCCTCTGCTTGAATTAAAGGCACAGGTTACTGCTTTCTGCTGCCTGAATTAAAAATGCAGGCTGTCTTAAATACACATATCCACAAGTCATCCATGGATCAAATGTGTAACGGCAAAAATAAAAGAAAGGCAAATAAGGGAATTAACAGGAATAAATAAAAACAAACAGGAAGGACCCTTACAAACCCCCTCCCCTAAAAGAATGAAACTTCACGGCATAGACATTTCCTTATGAGGTATGCAAGATATTAATCAGAAACACATATCCATCCCCAGTGTACAGGTTTCCTTCCCAGTCTCTACATTGGTAACTAGACAACCCTTATATGCGTGACAAAGCATCTACAATCATGTTATCCTTTCCGGGAATATGTGCAATTTTAACATTGAACCGTTGTAACAATAAACTCCAATGGAAAATCCTTGCGTTCCGGATTTTGAACTCCTGTATAAATGCAAGTGAACTGTGGTCTGTGTAAACTAACCTTTGTTTTTTATCATGTCAGACATATGCTTCAAAGCAGGGCTAGCAGCAAGGCTAAGACTCCCTTTTCACTTGTGGAATGCTGAATTTAGTTGTGGCATGAATTTAGTTTTTTCCAGAAAATACCCCATTGGCCTCTGTATTGCGGACTGTCATCTGGTGATAGCACGGCCCCTACCCCCAGATCACTGGCATCTTTGGCCATTTTAAATTATCTGAAAAAGTCCAGAGCAGCCAGCATTGGTTCGTCCACTAACATTAATCTCTCAAACTCTACTTGCCGTTCTGGAAACCACGGCACTTTCGCTTGTCTCTCCAATATGTCCAATATGCATTGGATTTCAGTCTCCAACTGAGCCACTCTCAACGCTTTTAGTTGAGATGGATTTGATTTTATTGGTTCAGAGTTTCTTATGTCCACACCATGTGTAGCTAACGGAGTGTCCCCTGGCGTTTCCCTACAACTGTGTCTCTACTCTTTCTGTCTCTCATGAAATGCAGTCAGTCTTTTCTGATTGTCCAATGAATGCTTAAACAAATTTCAAGGATCTTCAACAACTAAACTGCAAGCAATATTGTTAAGGCTGAGAAAACATTTGGTTCATTTTTAACCAGTAAACACTCCAACTCCTCCAGCAGTACATTCTCGCTTGTCCTTCGATGGCTACCTTCAGCAGTGAGTGCTTCTGAAAGTTCAATCCTCTCGGAGTTGGTTGCCTTTGTATGCAACATTCCTTGTGTTACAGTTTATACCTCCTCATTGGAGTTTTCATATTCACAGCCCTTATCTCGATTTGGTAATATAAACTGAAACAATTTGTGCCTTTCAGATTTCAATTGTTCTTTACTTTCAGAATCAGAGGATGGCACATCATTGGCGCCATGAACATTTCTGGTTGTTCTTGATAGGTATGATGGTAGAACCACTACATGGTTCTCCATCCACTTTCCTCGAAGGCATTGTTTACTGATTAGCTCACCTGTTTTGCAGATGGCAGATGCAGTACAATGTGAATAAATGTGACGTTATCCGCAACCGTAGCAAAAATAGGAAGGCAGATTATTATTTGAATTAAATTGAGAGAGGTGGATAGTTTGCGAGACCTTGGTGTCCCCGTGCATCAGTCGTGAAAAGTAAGCGCACAGGTACAGCAGGCAGTAAAGAAAGCAAATGGTATATTAAAACATAGAACATACAGTGCAGAAGGAGGCCATTTGGCCCATCGAGTCAGCACCAACCCACTTAAGCCCTCACTTCCACCCTATCCCTGTAACCGAATAACCCCTCCTAACCTTTTTGGTCACCAAGGGCAATTTATCATGGCCAATCCACCTAACCTGCACATCTTTGGACCGTGGGAGGAAAATGGAGCACCCGGAGGAAACTCACGCAGACACGGGGAGAACGTGCAGACTCCGCACAGACAGTGACCCAGCCGGGAATCGAGCCTGGGACCCTGGCGCTGTGAAACCACAGTGCTATCCACTTGTGCTACCGTGCTGCCCCAAGATGTTGGCCTTCATAGAGAGAGGAGTTGAGTATAGGAATAAGGATGTTGCAATTGAATAGGGCATTGGTGAGGCCACACCTGAAGTATTGTGTGCAGTTTGGTGTCCTTATCTGAGGAAGGATGTACCAGAAGCTCCCTCTGGCCCGGCAAAAGGTAATCCCCCCAGATTGACTTTCCTCCCTGGGGCATTAACCGGAAAGTACTCACATTTCCCGAGGTTTACCTTATAGTCCGAAAAAGAGCCAAAGACCCTCAACAGGCTCTTAATCTCATCTTTAGAAGAGACCCGATCTGTGACATACAGGAGCAGGTTAACAGCATAAAGAGACACCCTATATTCTCTTCCGCCCAGAAGCCTTCTGTGTCATCGTCAGAGGTTCTATCGCCAGAGCAAAAAGCAGCGACGACAATGGGCACCCCTGTGTTCTACCACTGTTCAGAGGGAAGTATCCCAAGCTTGTCGAGCGAACGCTAGCCATGGGGTTTGTGCAAAGCAGCTGTACCCCTGAAATAAATTTCTGCCTGAACCCAAACCTCCCAAGTACCAAAATGAGGTACTTCCAATCCACTATGTCGAATGGTATTGCAGCATCCATAGATATAATCACCTCCGGCCCAGGGGCGGAAGAAAGTGAGAGGACAATGTTTAGAACTTATCGTATATTAGAGGACAGCTGTCTACCCTTCACAAATCCCACCTGGTCCTCTACCACGGTATCTGAGACACATGGGGCGGGATTCTCCCGCAACAGGTGGGATGGCCCGACGATGGCGCCAAGAGCGGCGCGAACCACTCCGGCGTCGGGCCACCTGGAAGTTGCGGAATCCTCGGCACTTCCGGGGGCTAGGCCAGCGGCGGAGGGGTTGGTGCCGGGTCAACCGGCACCAAAGGGCCACCGTGGTCCCGCGCATGCGCAGAACCACCAGCATGTTCTGGCGCATGTGCAGGGGGTTTCTTCTCCCCGATGGCCATGGCGGAGCCCTACAGAGGCCGTGCGGAGGGAAAGAGTGCCCCCACGGCACAGGCCCGCCTGCAGATCGGTGGGTCCCGATCGCAGGCCAGGCCACCGTGGGGGGGGGCCGGATCCTCCCCCGCGCCCATCTTCAGGTGATGTCCCGGAGGACTGGAGAATAGCCAATGTTGTTCCTTTGTTTAAGAAGGGTAGCAAGGATAATCCAGGGAACTACAGGCCGGTGAGCCTTACGTCAGTGGTAGGGAAATTACTGGAGATAATTCTTCGAGACAGGATCTACTCCCATTTGGAAGCAAATGGACGTATTAGTGAGAGGCAGCACGGTTTTGTGAAGGGGAGGTCGTGTCTCACTAACTCGATAGAGTTTTTCGAGGAGGTCACAAAGATGATTGATGCAGGTAGGGCAGTGGATGTTGTCTATATGGATTTCAGTAAGGCCTTTGACAAGGTCTCTCATGGTAGACTAGTACAAAAGGTGACGTCACGCGGGATCAGGGGTGAGCTGGCAAGGTGGATACAGAACTGGCTAGGTCATGGAAGGCAGAGAGTAGCAATGGAAGGATGCTTTTCTAATTGGAGGGCTGTGACCAGTGGTGTTCCACAGGGATCAGTGCTGGGACCTTTGCTGTTTGTAGTATATATAAATGATTTGGAGGAAAATGTAACTGGTCTGATTAGTAAGTTTGCAGCCGACACAAAGATTAGTGGAATTGCGGATAACAATGAGGACTGTCAGAGGATACAGCAGGATTTAGATTGTTTGGAGACTTGGGCGGAGAGATGGCAGATGGAGTTTAATCCGGACAAATGTGAGGTAATGCATTTTGGAAGGTCTAATGCAGGTAGGGAATATACAGTGAATGGTAGAACCCTCAAGAGTATTGAAAGCCAGAGAGATCTAGGTGTACAGGTCCACAGGTCACTGAAAGGGGCAACACAGGTGGAGAAGGTAGTCAAGAAGGCATACGGCATGCTTGCCTTCATTGGCCGGGGCATTGAGTATAAGAATTGGCAAGTCATGTTGCAGCTGTATAGAACCTTAGTTAGGCCACACTTGGAGTATAGTGTTCAATTCTGGTCGCCACACTTCCAGAAGGATGTGGAGGCTTTAGAGAGGGTGCAGAAGAGATTTTCCAGAATGTTGCCTGGTATGGAGGGCATTAGCTATGAGGAGCGGTTGAATAAACTCGGTTTCTTCTCACTGGAACAACGGAGGTTGAGGGGCGACCTGATAGAGGTCTACAAAATTATGAGGGGCATAGACAGAGTGGATAGTCAGAGGCTTTTCCCCAGGGTAGAGGGGTCAATTACTAGGGGGCATAGGTTTAAGGTGAGAGGGGCAAGGTTTAGAGCAGATGTACGAGGCAAGTTTTTTACACAGAGGGTAGTGGGTGCCTGGAACTCGCTACCGGAGGAGGTGGTGGAAGCAGGGACGATAGTGACATTTAAGGGGCATCTTGACAAATACATGAATAGGATGGGAATAGAGGGATATGGACCCAGGAAGTGTAGAAGATTGTAGTTTAGTCGGGCAGCATGGTCGGCACGGGCTTGGAGGGCCGAAGGGCCTGTTCCTGTGCTGTACATTTCTTTGTTCTTTGTTCTTTGAATGATCACCTCACTTTTATGACTTGCTAATTACAGCTTTAGCAGACACACAATCTAGGGACCTTAACCTAGGTTCTTCAATAATATTACAGCAAAACATATATACCTTAACCAGCTTTCAATAACATGACTGCAACAGATATAAAATACAATGGGCGGGATTCTCTGTCAGAAAATGCACAGTGTTAGGCAGTCGGTCATGGGCAGCACAGGGAGTGGGCAGCTGGTGGCCTTTGTGAACAAGGCACCCGACCATGGTGAGCAGTCTGCCGTCAGGTGGGGTTTGGTCACCCTCCGGGTAGGGGGAGGGGGGTTACGGGTGTATGGGACTGGGGTTAGTGCCAGGGGCACAATACTGGCTACTCACCCTGGCCGCCTCCAGGTCATTCAACTTCTTGCAACACAGCTGGCCAGTCCTGGAGTTGGGGTCCACAGTGCTCATGGCTTCTGCCACCTGCACACGGCGGCGGGGGCAGCCTCCTTCCCACCCTGGGGAACAGGGTGCCCCACCTCTCCTCCACGGCATCCAGCAGAGTCTCGAGTTCCGCATCTGTGAACCGGAGTATCGCTCTTCGGACTGCCATCTTGTTGTCTGGAATGAGTGTGTGTGGGGAGTGGAGTGTTCGTATGCGGCTGCAGCTTGTCAGCCTGTCGAGTGTCAATGCCGACCCCGGCGAATCAGACACCATTTTTCATTGGAATCGCTCGTGTTCCAC
This sequence comes from Scyliorhinus torazame, assembly GCF_047496885.1. Taxonomy (NCBI): domain Eukaryota; kingdom Metazoa; phylum Chordata; class Chondrichthyes; order Carcharhiniformes; family Scyliorhinidae; genus Scyliorhinus; species Scyliorhinus torazame. The sequence continues at coordinate 66,708,740 of NC_092718.1, forward strand.
ATGGTACCGGAGTTAACCTATTAACGGATCCTGAATTGCTCGGGAATGCCGCTGCTTTCGTGGTTGTAGAACGTCACCGATTCTGTCCCGGCGTCAGCATTTAGTCTCTGAAACTGAGAAGCCAGCCAAATATATATAACAATTTCTTACATTCATCACACCTTCACCTTAAAAGAAGAACCAGCAATATGAAAAGATGGATTCATTTTCCAAAGCCTTTTCAACATGAAACCCTACTCATTACTAAACAGTACTATCACACTATATGATACATATCTCATCGTGTTTATGCATGAATATTTAAATATTCCATTTCAGTTTTTCATTTCCAACTTCCATCCTTCTTGTACCTCAAAGTCATGATAAAGCATCTGCAATTACGTTTTCTCTTCCTGCTACATGTATAATTTATAAGTTAAATGGTTGTAGCAATGAACTCCATCTAAACAGTCTTGCCTTTCAATCTTTACACTTCAATGGATTATGGTTTTTCTTTTTAATGCCATTACCAAACTCAATGTCTCCTTCTCAATGGTTGAATATTTCTTGAGATGAATATTTTGTTTTCTGGGAAAATAACCAATAGGCCTTTGTTGTTTTCTTGTAAAAGTACAGCACCAACGCCGAGGGCAGCACGGTAGCACAGTGGTTAGCACAGTTGCTTCAAGCTCCAGGGTCCCAGGTTCAATTCCCGGCTTGGGTCACTGTCTGTGCAAAGTCTGCACGTTCTCCCTGTATCTGTGTGGGTTTCCTCCAGTTTCCTCCCACAGTCCAAAGATGTGCAGATTAGGTGGATTGGCTATGCTACATTGCCCTTAGTGTCCAAACAAAAGGGTAGTTGGGGTTATGGGGATAGGGTGGAGGCATGGGATTGGGTCGGGTGCTTTATCCAAGGGCCGATGCAGACTCGATGGGCCGAATAGCCTCCTTCTGCACTGTGAATTCTATGAAATTCTACATCACTCACATCAATGGCCACCTTAAATCACTGGTCATGATTCGGTGTCGCCAAAACTGGTGCAGTGGTCAATATGCTTTTCAGATTGTCAAACGCCTCCAGATATTCTGCCGCCCAGTGAAATTTTCATCTTTTTCAAACGTTCAGTCAATGGAGCAACGACACTGCTAAAATTTAGCACGAGTTTGCTGTTGAAACCACTCATGCCCAGAAATCTCAGAACATCTCTCCTCTTTGAGGGTATTGGAAACTCTCCAATAGCTTTCGTTTCCACATTCCGAGGGGCCATCTGACCATGTCCAATTGTATAGCCGAAGAACGTGACTCGGGCTTTTGCAAACTCACTTTTATTCATGTTTGCCACGAATCCAGCCTCCTGTAGTCGATCGAATAATTCCTTCAAATGTTCCAAAGTTCTTTCCACGATTGGCTGAAGACCACCAAATTGTCCATCGTACACTGTACAGTTCTTTAGTCCATAAATGACCTTGCTGGTTAGGCTTTGGAATGTTGTAGGTGCACACTTCATTCCAAACAACATAACTTTAAACTGATACCGATCATTTGGCATTACAAAATCTGAAACTTCCTCGGTACTTTGTGATAAGACAACTTTGGTAATAAAAGTTGTTTCTCCCACATTTTCAACACAGTCTCCCAAAGAGGAATAGGATACAAATCTGATTTTGTAGCTGCATTGACTTTACTATGGTCCACACACAATCATCGCGTTCCATCTGGTTTTGGTGTGCTCCAATCGCTGCAACTCACTTCAATGATATCTTTCTTACGAATGCTTTCAATCTCCTTTTGTAACTGCCAACTTTAGTGGATTAATTCTATATGGATGCTGCTTAATTGGAATATAATTTTCTACATCTACATCATGTACAATTACATTTGTACTTCCTAATTTGTTCCCATATATAGCTTTATGTTACTGTAACAACTCTTTCAGGCCACTTTGATTTTTCTCCAGAAGGTACCTCAGTAATTTATCCAAATTTCTTATTACTTCTCGTTGTCCAATCTAATTTGAGGAATGTGGGATTCAGAATAATCTGAATTTATCACTTCTCTCCGAGTTATAATGGCGAACACATCCTCCTTCTTTCCTTTCCCATCAAAATACATTTTGAGCATATTAACATGACACACTCTGTGAGCTTTCCCTCTAGTTAGCAAATCATTCACCTCATTCAATTTCCTTTCAATTTGATGAGATCTACTAAACCTTGCTTTTAATGGTTCGCCTAAAATGATAACAAAACTAATACTTTCTCCCCACCTAACAAAGCTACGAACTTTTGATTTCTTACCCACTTCTCTTTTTATCGCATGCTGTGACAATTTTAAATCCTTTCCAACTGATCGCCTGCCCTAGTTAATCCCCCCCCTAATGTTTGACACATAGTTCAACAATATTGTCTCAGAACTCTGAATCACCAATTTCTCCTCAATCAATTTAAATTGATGTAGATCATTTTACCTCAACTAAAACTAAAAATTAATTTGAATGGACTGAATTTAGTTGATTCATTAGGTGTATTCCTAATTGTAAATAGTACAGATAGAATGTCTTTATCCCAATCCTCTGGATAATCCTGACTGTCGGTCCTCAACAAGGTTTTTAAACTTTGATGCCACCTTTCTAATGATCCCTGTGATTCTGGATGATACGCAGTTGAGGCAAATTGCTTTATTCCTAAGCTATCCATAGCTTCCTTCAATAACTTTGACATAAAAGTGGATCCTTGATTTGATTGAATTTCTTTTGTTAGTCTGAATCTGGTAAATAAAATGTAGTCAACTCCTCTACAACATTCATAGCTCTAATATTTCACAATGGAATAGCCTCTAGTACACACATCATTATGTTCAACAAATACTAATTCCCACTTTTGTCTTAGGAAGGGATCCCACACAATCAATTAGTACCCTAACTATTTAGAGATGGGTGTTGAGAGCAAAATCTCTAAATTTGCAGATGATACTAAGCTAGGGAGAATAGTGAATTGTGAGGATGATGCTGAGTGACTTCAGAGGGACATTGACAAGTTGGCAAAATGGACAGACACCTGGCAGATGAACGTCCATGCAGCGATATGTGAGGGAATACATTTTGGGAGAAGAAACATGGGGAGACAATGCAGGCTCAATGGTACAACTTTGAGGGGAGTACAGGAGCAGAGGGACCTTGGGGTTCAAGTGCATAATTCTCTGAAGGTGGTCCAGAAAGTTGAAAGAGTTGCCAAGAAGGCTTATAGGATCGTTGGGTGTATAAATAGAGGCATGGACTATAAAAGCAAAGAAGTGATGCTACACCTCCACAAATCATTGGTCAGACCACATTTGGAATATTGTGTTCAGTTCTGGGACCTTATTTAATAAAGGATGTTAAAGCCCTAGAGAGAGTGCAGAGGAGATTTACTAGAATGATACCAGGACTGAGGAATTTTAAGAACGATTGGAGAAATTGGGCTTGTTCTCCTTGGAGCAGAGAAGATTAAGAGGTCATCTTATTGAAGTCTTCCAAATTACAAACAATTTTGACAGGGTAAAGAAGGATATTCTGTTTCCACAAGTTGTTAGTTACATTCGTGACTAGGTGTCACAAGTTCAAGATGGTCAGCAAGTGAGCAAGTGAGATGAGGAGAAACCTCTTTACTCAGAGAGTTGTTGGGGTTTGGAATGCGCTGCCTGGGAGAGGGGTGGAGGCAGATTCCATCAGAGGCTTCAAAAGAGAGCTGGATATATATTTGAAAGTGATGGATTTAGAGGGCTACAGAGATAGGACTGGGGAATGAGACTAGCTAGGTAGCTCTTTCGGATACCGGTATGGACACAATGGGCCGAATGGACAGTAAATTTCTATGATTCAAATAAAAGATTCCTCAAATGCCGGGATTGGTATTGAGGGTGCTGGGTTGATTACCGCTTGAGATTTTCCTACTACCTGACATTTGTGACGTGCAGCAAAATTGAATTACATCTTTATGCAGTCCCGATCAATAAAAATATTTCTGTATAAATTTTTCTTTTTCCTAAGTGAACTCCGACTGGAACCTCATGCATTACCCACTCAACCTCCCTTCTGTACCCACTGGTCATACAACTTGATGAACCGCTTACCCATTTTTCATCTGCCTGAATACATAAAGGTCTCCACTTCCTCATTAATACATTGTTTCTACTGTAATAACGCCACGGTATACACTCAGATTCTACTTTGATTGTATGCTTTCTGATATAATTGTTTTATCACTGAATCCTTCTGTTGTAATTCTACCAGTTTTCCTGAATTAACAATATCATAGAACCCCCATCCCCCACCGTTGGCTTCAGCTGGGCTTTGCTTTAATTTTGAGGGAGGGGGTTACCCCCTTCTTCCGTTAAAAATGAAACATGACGGTGGAAGAGAGATAAGAAGACTTAAATATTTTCATTATAATAAGGCTGGACACAGAAAGCCGCAGTGTTGGTGGCTTAAAAAAGTACTGGGAAAACAGACTTGTTTAAAACAGGATAAACCAACGGAGATTAAAGTGGAAAAATAAACCAAGGTTGCAACTGAAGAGGTGCAAAAGAGTATGCAGCCTGTTCAGACATTGATCGACAAAAATGTGTGAAATCCTTTTAAAGATTTTGTGAAGGGAAGGCTTACTCATGTGCACAAGGTAGAGTAGGTAAGGAGAATAAGATCTTAAAGGATACAACAGCAAGTCAATCTTAAATGGTTTAGAGATAAGGGGATATGTAGTTCAGAAGGGGTATTGCTGGAAAAGGTGGTAATACAAGGGATTACTGGTGAGGTGAGTAGGATTCCATGTTAGAACCATGTGGTGATATGCATCACTGTAAATACACAAGGGGTTAATGTAAATACACTAAGACTAAGTAAACACTAGAGGGAGCACCAGAGACATCATGACATGCAGACATACAGCTAATAAACACTTAGAATAGGACATGACCAATGGGCAGTCAAGACACCCACAGATGACACTACCACAAGGGGGCAACCCATATAAAAGGACAGGGCACACATGCTCTTTCTCTTTCCACAGGCGACACTTAGAGAGGAGGACAGGGGCAGGTCAGAAGCATCACATCCACTGCATGGCTTAGAGCAGACTGGTTAGTTAGACTGAGTTACTAGAGCAAGATTAGCAGGAGAGTCAAACTCAAGTAGGAGAACTGTTAACTGTTCAATAAATGTGTTAAACCTATCTCCAAGTTGATGTGTTGGGTACTCTGGATCTGTGGAGACTGTGTTTACCTTAGCAGTAACATAGACAAGCTACCAAGACTTGTAATAGTACAACACTATTTTATTAAGCTAGAAACTGTTGAACATACTTTCACTGTGGGTTAACACAATGTTAGATTAAACTAAAGACCTATGCCTATCCTAACCAGTCTATGCACTCAGCACATGGTGAAGATCTGTGTTGTAAGCTGTAAGCTCTGTCCTTCTGAGAGGCTGCATCCCGAATGAGCGGGAAAACTGATACCCTCTGTCTTTATAGAGAGTGTGCTCTAACTGGTGATTGGCTGCGGTGTTATGTGTGTTGATTGGTCTTGCTGTGTGTCCATCACTGTGTGTGTCTGCACCATGATATACTGGTGTATATTATGACATAGCCCTTTTTATTTAAAAAATGTATGTTTGTGGCAATAAATCATGTGTGGTGATAATGTTCCTAACTACATGTGGGGTGTGAAGACATATTTACAGGACTATGTACATGAGAACTTAGCTATTTACATGGGAAGGTGCCTGGTGCAGAGAAGCAGTATGCAACAAGAATAACTAGATCAACACTATATATAAACCAGGGAAACGATCAAACAAAGCAACTAAACAATTCAGAGAGTCTATAAATTCGAAAAGTTCATAAATTTAGTCTCTGAGGTGGGCGACGAATTCTGGTTGACCGCCTCAAGGGTGGGTCGAGAGCCGCCAGTTCAGGACTGCGTCAAAGTCAGGGGGAGGCAGAGTGACAAGGAGCTCTGCATAGTCCATGGCAGGGTCAACAGGAGAGTGAGGCGACACTGGAGGATCACGTGGCGAGCGTGGAACAAGATGAAGGGCGCGTCGATTGCGGCGCAGAATAGAGCCATCCGGTAGACGAACCAGGAACGAGCGGGGGGCCACCTGCCGAAGGACAACAGCGGTTGCAGACCAGCCACCATCCGGAAGATGGACGCGGACGTTGTCATCTGGAGCCAGAGCAGGGAGATCAGCTGCACGGGAGTCATGAGCCGCCTTGTGCTGTGCACGAGACAGCTGCATCCGGCGAAGGACCGGAATGTGGTCGAGGTCTGGGACATGGATGGACGGCACTGTCGTCCTCAGGGTGCGATTCATGAGTAATTGGGCTCGCGACAGGCCAGTGTACAGTGGGGCGGAGCGATAGGCCAGCAAGGCGAGGCAGAAATCAGACCCAGCATCAGCCGTCTTGCATAGGAGCCGTTTGACAATATGTACTCCCTTCTCTGCTTTGCCATTGGATTGGGGGTACAGGGGACTGGACGTCACATGGGCAAAATTGTACCACCTGGCAAAGTTGGACCATTCTTGGCTGGTGAAGCAGGGGCCATTGTCCGACATAACCGTGAGCGGGATGCCGTGTCGAGCAAAGGTACCTTGACATGCACGAATGACTACCGACGAGGTGAGGTCGTGCAACCGTATCACCTCCGGGTAATTTGAAAAGTAGTCCACGATCAGGGCATAGTCTCTACCCAGTGCGTGGAACAGGTCGATGCCCACCTTGGTCCATGGTGATGTGACCAACTCATGGGGCTGCAGTGTCTCACGTGGTTGGGCCGGCTGGAAACGCTGACAAGTGGGGTAGTTGAGCACTGTGTTGGCTATGTCCTCATTAATGCCGGGCCAGTACACAGCCTCTCGGGACCATAGGCGGCACTTTTCCACGCCAAGGTGGCCCTCGTGTAGTTGTTCCAGGACAAGTTGGTGCATGCTATGCGGGATGACAATGCGGTCCAGTTTTAGAAGAACCCCGTCTACTACCGCCAGATCATCTCTGACATTATAGAATTGAGGGCATTGGCCCTTGAGCCACCCGTCTGTTAGGTGGAGCATGACACGCTGTAGCAAGGGGTCAGCCGCCATCTCGCGGCGAATTTGGATGAGGCGTTCGTCCGAGGCAGGTAGATTGGAGGCTGCGAATGCCACATGGGCGTCAACCTGGCAGACAAATCCCACTGAGTCACATGGAGTGTTGACTGACCTGGAGAGAGCGTCAGCAATGATGAGGTCCTTGCCTGGGGTGTATACCAGCTGGAAGTCATATCGCCGGAGCTTGAGAAGAATACACTGGAGGCGAGGCGTCATGTCGTTCAAGTCTTTCTGTATTATATTGACCAGCGGGCGATGGTCGGTCTCGACGGTGAATTGAGGAAGTCCGTAGACATAATCGTGAAATTTAACAACACCGTTCAGAAGGCCCAGGCACTCCTTTTCTATCTGCGCGGAGCACTGCTCCGTGGGGGTCATCGCATGCGACGCATATGCAATGGGGGCCCATGATGAGGCCTCATCATGTTGAAGGAGCATTGCCCCAATGCCGGATTGACTGGCATCGGTCAAAATTTTGGTCTCCTTTGCTGGATCAAAGAAGGCTAAGACCGGGGCCGTGGTCAGTTTTGCCTTGAGTTCCCTCCATTCGCGCTCATGGACGGGGAGCCATTGGAAGTCTGTCGTCTACCTGACCAGGTTCCTGAGAGCCGTGGTATGAGGCGAGGTTAGGGATGAATTTCCCCAAAAAATTGACCATGCCCAGAAATCGGAGGACCGCCTTCTTGTCCTCTGGTGTTTTCATAGCTGTGATGGCAGCTACCTTGTCCGTGTCCGGCTGCACGCCCAATTGGGAGATGTGGTCCCCGAGGAACTGAATTTCTGTCTGACCAAAAGAGCATTTGGCCCTGTTGAGGCGGAGGCCATGCTCATGTATACGTCTGAATACGCGCTGGAGGCGACTAACATGCTCCTGCGGGGTGGTGGACCAGATGATTATGTCATCGACATAGACGCAAACACCTTCAATACCTTCCATCATTTGTTCCATAATCCTATGGAACACTTCTGATGCAGAGATGATGCCAAACGGCATCCTGTTGTCACAATATCTTCCAAAGAGGGTGTTAAACGTGCAGAGTTTCCTGCTGGATTCATCGAGCTGGATTTGCCAGAATTCTTTTGAGGCGTTGAGTTTGGTAAAGAGCTTGGCGCGAGCCATCTCACATGTGAGCTCTTCGCGCTTGGGAATTGGATAGTGCTCTCTCATAATATTGCGATTGAGATCCTTGGGATCAATGCAAAGTCTCAATTCGTCGGAAGGCTTTTTTACACATACCATGGAACTGACCCAGTCGGTCGGCTCCGTAACTTTGGAAATCACTCCTTGGTCCTGGCGGTCCTGCAGCTGCTGCTTGAGGCGGTCCTTAAGGGGTGCTGGGACCCTGCGAGGTGCGTGCACCACAGGTGTGGCATTCGGTTTTAATAAAATCCTGTAGGTGTATGGGAACTTGCCCATGCCCTCGAAGACATTGTGGTACTGGTTGATAATGGCGTCGAGCTGTTCCCTGAAGTCAGTGTCCTAAAAGGCAGACGCGTCAGCAGGTGAGAGAGAGTGAACTCTCTGAACTAGGTTCAACAGCTTGCATGCCTGCGCGCCAAGCAGGGCGGCTTTCGAGGAGCCCACGATTTCAAAGGGAAGGATGGCTTTGCGTGACCTGTGCGTCACTTCAAGATGGCACGAGCCACTGGCAGCAATGGCATTGCCATTATAATCTAATAGCTGGCAGGCTGATGGCAGGATGGCTGGTTTGACACAAAGGCTTTGGAGGTCAATGAGATTGGCGGAGGCACCAGTGTCCAGGTGGAATCGTATTTGGGACCGGTTGACCGTAAGGGTGGCACACCACTCATCGTCCGGATCGATGCTGTATACCGGTAGAGGCTGGATTCTTCGCTTCGGGGACACCCTGTTTTTGTAATGATACCGACTCGAAAAGGCACCTTCGGGTCCTCGGTGTCAATATCGGGTGGCAGGTCCGAATCGGGCTCGGTGACCATGGATTGAATGGCCCGGACATTCCTGCGAGGCTGGCTGGAGCGACGAGAGTTGGCAGGTTGAGCTGATCTGCATAAAGCAGCATAGTGTCCAAGTTTGCCACATTGCAGGCATCGACGGGATTTGGCAGGACATTGCCGCTTTAAATGGGCGGAGCCACAGTTGCTGCACGTTGTAGCATCAGTACGCTTGCTGTGCCACGGCGCATGCGCGGCGCGGCCGTAGGTGGTGTGCGCCTGCGTAGTACCTTTGTCGACGTTGCCGTCCCCTCGTTCGGTGCACAAAGCGCAGGAGTCCGCAAAATGCGCATGAAATGGCCGCCCTCATCCAGGCTGAGGCCCTGGAGTTGCTCGATTGCTTGGACCCGTTCTGCCTCGTGGGGACCTTGCCGCGCCGTTTCAGCTGCTTGGATGTGGGAATACCGACTAGTGGCGTGTTCATGTGGCAGCACGGTAGCATAGTGATTAGCACAATTGCTTCACAGCTCCAGGGTCCCAGGTTCGATTCCCGGCTTGGGTCACTGTCTGTGTGGAGTCTGCACGTTCTCCCCGTGTCTGCGTGGGTTTCCTCTGGGTGCTCCGGTTTCCTCCCACAGTCCAAAGATGTGCAGGTTAAGTGGATTGGCCAAGCTAAATTGCCCTTAGTGTCCAAAATTGCCCTCAGTATTGGGTGGGGTTACTGGGTTATGGGGATGGGGTGGGGGTGTGGGCTTGGGTAGGGTGCTCTTTCCAAGAGTCGGTGCAGATTCGATGGGCCGAATGGCCTCCTTCTGCACTGTAAATTCTATGATTCATGTAGCACGCAGGTCTCGATGGCAATCGCTAGGGTGAGCTGCTTTACCTTGAGGAGCTGCTGGCGTAGGGGGTCCGACTGAACACCGAAAACGATCTGGTCGCGTATCACGGAGTCGGAGGTGGGCCCGTAATTACAGGACTGCGCAAGGATGCGGAGGTGGGTGAGAAAGGACTGGAAAGGTTCATCCTTACCCTGCAAACGCTGTTGGAATACATAGTGCTCGAAACTTTCATTCACCTCGATGTCGCAGTGACTGTCAAACTTAAAGAGGACCATCTTGAATTTTCATTTATCTTCACCATCAACAAAGGTGAGAGAATTAAAAATGTGGATGGCATGGGTGGCCGTGGATAGGAAGAGAGCGATCTTCCTGGTGTCTGAGGCAGCTTCCCGGTCTGTGGCTTCAAGGTAGAGCTGGGAACATTGTTTGAATATCCTCCAGTTGGCCTGTAGGTTATGGTGATTGGCTGCGGTGTTGTGTGTGTTGATTGGTCTTGCTGTGTGTCCATCAGTGTGTGTCTGCACCATGATATACTTGTGTGTATTATGACACAAGTCTGAACCTTCTTTTGTCAGAGTATACATCAAGGAAGCAGCTTATGCGACATGAAGAAGCAGAACACAACAAACCATAGGAATGATGCAGCAAAAGAAGGTGGCCATTCGGCCCCTTTTGGTCCATGCAGATCAAAAGACACCCACATGCCCTTTCTAATCCCATCCCACTGCACACGCCCGTAACCCTGCATCTTACAGCACTGTCTTCATCCCCGGGTGGAACCAATGGGAGGACGGATCGTCCTGGGGCAGGGGCTGTAGTGAGGTGCGCTGGGGGGAGGATGGGTAGCGCCGGGGCAATCGGAGGGGGGGTGGGGAACCAGGTGGTGCCAGGTCCCTGAGGGAGACTGTGTCTTGGCGGCCATCGGGGTACTCCACGTAGACATACTGCGGGTTCGCATGCAGCAGCTGTACCCTTTCGACCAACGGGTCCGCCTTGTGTAGCCGCACGTGCTTGCGGAGGAGGACGGGTCCTGGAGCTGCCAGCCACGTTGGCAGCGAAACCCCGGAGGTGGACTTCCTGGGGAAGGTAAAGAGACGTTCATGGGGGGGTTTCATTAGTCGCAGTGCAAAGTAGCGACCGGATGGAGTGGAGGGCGTCGGGGAGGACCCCTTGCCAGCGGGAGACCGGGAGATTTTTAGACCGTAGGGCCAGCAGGACGGCCTTCCAGACCATCCCGTTCTCCCTCTCCACCTGCCCGTTTCCCCGGGGGTTGTAGCTGGTCGTCCTGCTCGAGGCAATGCCCTTCCTGAGCAGGAATTGACGCAGCTCATCACTCATAAAGGAGGATCCCCGGTCGCTGTGGACGTAAGCGGGGAAACCGAACAAGGTGAAGACGCTATTGAGGGCTTTGATGACTGTGGCAGATGTCATATCCACGTTCAGGAAGTACATGTTTTGGTCAGACGAGGGGAGGGGCCCTTTGAAGTCCATGCTGAGGCGTTCAAAGGGACGGGAGGCCTTCACCAGGTGCGTACGGTCTGGCCGGTAGAAGTGCGGTTTGCACTCCGCGCAGACCTGGCAGTCTTTGGTGACCACCCTGACTTCCGCAATGGAGTAGGGTAGGTTGCGGGCCTTTATGAAGGGAAAGATCCGGGTGACCCCTGGGTGACAGAGACCATCGTGTAGGGCCCGGAGTCGGTCCACTTGTGCGCTGGCACATGTACCTCAGGATAGGGCATCGGGGGGCTCGTTGAGCTTACCGGGGCGATACAAAATCTCGTAATTGTAGGTGGAGAGCTCGATCCTCCACCTTAAGATTTTATCATTTTTGATCTTGCCCCGCTGTGTGTTATTAAACATGAAGGCAACCAACCGCTGGTCAGTGAGGAAAGTGAATCTCCTGCCGGCCAGGTAATGCCTCCAATAACGCACAGCTTCTACGATGGCTTGGGCCTCCTTTTCGACAGAGGAGTGCTGAATTTCGGAGGCATGGAGGGTGCGGGAAAAGAATGCCACAGGTCTGCCTGCCTGGTTGAGGGTGGCGGCCAGAGCGACGTCTGATGCATCGCTCTCGACCTGAAACGGGAGGGTCTTGTCGACCGCGTGCATCGTGAGCTTGGCAATGTCAGCCTTGATACGGTTGAAGGCCTGGTGGGCCTCAGCCGTCAGGGGGAAAACTGTGATGTGGATGAGTGGGCGGGCCTTGTCTGCATAGTTAGGGACCCACTGGGCATAATAGGAGAAGAACCCCAGGCATCGTTTGAGGGCCTTAGGGGCAGTGGGGGAGATCCAAGAGGGGTCGCATGCGGTCGGGATCGGGCCCTAGAACTCCATTTTGCACAACATAGCCAAGGATGGCTAAGCGGTTGGTGCGGAACACGCACTTCTCCTTGTTATACGTGAGGTTCAGGAGTTTGGCGGTGTGGAGAAATTTGTTAACGTTGTGGTCCTGCTGGTCGTGGCCGCAGATGGTGACGTTATCCAGGTACGGGAAGGTGGCCCGCAGTCCGTACCGGTCAACCATTCGGTCCATCTCCCGTTGGAAGACCGAGGCCCCATTAGTGACGCCGAAAGGAAACCTAAGGAAGTGGTAAAGGCGGCCGTCTGCCTCGAACGCGGTGTATTGGCGGTCCACCTTGCGGATGGGGAGCTGGTGGTAGGCAGATTTCAGGTCCACTGTCGAGAAGACCGGTCCTGTGCAATCTGATTGACCACATCAGATATGCGTGGGAGGGGGTATGCGTCGAGCTGCGTGTACCGATTGATGGTCTGACTGTAGTCAACAACTATCCTGTGCTTCTCCCCAGTCTTTACAACGACCACTTGGGCTCTCCAGGGTCTGTTGCTGGCCTCAATGATACCTTCCCGCAATAGCTGCTGGACCTCGGACCTGATGAAGGTCCTGTCCTGGGCACTGTACCGTCTGCTCCTGGTGGCGACGGGTTTGCAATCCTGGGTAAGGTTTGCAAACAGGGAAGGCGGGTCGACCTTAAGGGTCATGAGGCCGCATACGGTGAGGGGTGGTAGGGGTCTGCCGAATTTTAGAGTTAGACTTTGGAGGTTGCACTGGAAGTCCAGGCTAAGTAGCAAGGCAGCGCAGAGGTTGGGGAGGACGTCGAGCCGGAAGTTACTGAACTCTACGCCCTGGATGGTCAGGGTGGCGATGCTGTACCCCCGGATTTCCATGGAGTGGGATCCGGAGGCCAGGGAGATTCTCTGGGTAACGGGGTGTACCGCGAGGGAGCAGCGCCTTACCATAGATGGGTGGTTAAAGCTCTCCGTGCTCCCGGAGTCGAGAAGGCAAGGTGTCTTGTGGCCATCGACTTTCACTGTCGTCGTCGCGTTTGCGAGGTTGTGCGGCCGGGACTGGTCGAGCGTGATGGAGGCGAGCTGCGGCTGGTGTTGGTGGGCCCCGCGCTGGTCGGCAGCGGTGGCGGGCAATGAGCGGCCAGACGAGGTGCCTGACGAGCAGGGGTCCTGAGGCGCCGTCCAAAATGGCGCCAAAGATGGTGGCGCCCACGGCGGGCGGCGTAAAAGATGGCGGCGCCCACGGGCCGCACGAGGTCTGATGGGGGGGAAGATGGCGGCGCCCACGGGCCGCACGTGGGCTGCGGGGATGAAAAAGGTGGTGCCCACGGGTCGCACGTGGGGGGTGCAGGAACAATGGGCCTGGATACAGCGGCGATCGACCGGGCCTGGCACACCGCAGCGAAATGTCCCTTCTTCCCGCAGGTCTTGCAGAGTGCGCTCCGGGCAGCACTACCGGGGGTGCTTTGTCTGCCCACAGAAATAGCACTTGGGCCCCCCGGGGTTGGCTGGCTGCGCGTGGCGCAGGCTTGGGGTTGACTGGGCGGGCCGCCGGTGGGGCCCACGATGTCCATGAGGGGGGCGCCATGCGGTCGGGGGCGTACGCTTGTACATTACGGGAGGCTACCGTTAGTGAGGTCACGAGTTGCTTGGTCGCCGCGAGGTCGAGCGTACCCCCTTCTAAGAGGCGCTGGCGGATGTACGCCGACCCCATGCCCGTAACAAAAGCGCCCTGATTAGGGGTTCAGTATGTTCAACGGCCGAAACTGCCTGGCAATCGCAGTTCCTCGCCAGGATGTGCAGGGCACGCCAGAAATCTTCCAATAACTCACCGGGGAGTTGTTGCCGCGTGGACAGGAGGTGCCTGGCGTAGAGTTTGTTGATCGGCCGGATGTAGTTCCCTTTCAGAAGCGCCATGGCCTCAGTGTAGTTGGGTGAATCCCGGATAAGGGGAAAAATATTGGAGCTCAACCATGTGTACAGGATCTGGAGTTTCTGTGCTTCTGAGGGTTGTTCTGTCGCTGATCCGATGTAGGCTTCGAAGCAAGCTAGCCAATGGTCGAAGGCCGACCTAGCCTTGTCTGCTTTTGGGTGCAGCTGTAGGCGATCTGACTTGATGCGTAGTTCCATCGCTGTAATATCTCTGCTTAATAAATTGATGCACTATCAATTATGACAAGACGAGAGTAGAGAGTAATCGAGGCTTTATTAAGCAGAGATGTGTTGCCTCCTGCAGCTGCTACCGAAATGGCAGCAGCTCGGTGAGCACACACATTTATACTCCGCCTACTGGGCGGAGGCAGTAGGCAGGGATCTACCCCCATACCTTTAGTACAGGAGCCTTACCGTATTACCTCTAATACACGTATTATACAAACAATGGTGACTACCACACAGAGCATTGGCGAGGCCACACCCAGAGTATTGTGTACAGTTCTGGTTTCCTTACTTAAGGAGAGACATTCACCTGGATTGGAGGCAGTCCAGAGGATGTTTATCTAGGCTGATTCCTGGCAAGTGTTTATATTCTGAGGAAAGGTTGAACAGGTTGGAGTATACTCAATAAATATCTTCAATTGTTCCATGTGTTTGTACCAGTTACCTTGATAAGATCTCTGGAATTTAATGTTATGTGTCATGTTTGGAAAAATCCTTCCAACCCAAAGTCAATGAAATATAAACATTACTGTCATCACTGGCAGTCTGATCGGGAATCTTTGCTGCTTTAGGTACTGAAGACAAGACTGGCACTGGGGAAAACAGGACAGTACAAGAACATCAATGAATGCGTGAAAATCCTTATCAAAAACAAAGGCATTACGGCCCTCTATGTTGGATACATCCCAAACGTCCTGGGCATCATCCCTTACGCAGGGATCGAGCTCACTGTCTATGAAGTAAGTTTCAGAAATAAAATACTGTGGATTGGTGACATTAATTTCCCTGATAAAAGGAATCATTTTAATTACTGTAATTTGGATGTGGAACTGTGGGGCTCTTGGCCCAAAGGTGAAATGAAAATAATCTATCTCCTTCCGTTGCGGTGCCATGGAGACTCCCTACAATCCTCTTTCATGATTCAGGGTCTTATATGTTTCAGTCAAATCACCCCTCACTCTTCTAAACTTGTAATAACCCTTATGAGGCCCACGGGTCGATACAAATCACTCTCCCCGTGGGACTCATACAAGGCGAGCTTCCCCACTAGTGGGCAGAGGCCCCCCCAGCTGGAGCTTATTACCTTGCACTGTAAAAGCCGGTCCGCACTGGGACCAGCATTCTGGTAGGCCCGGTGGGGACTTACTCTATGTACGCTGCCATAGCGGCCATTTTCTTTGATCAAAATAAATTTTCATTTACTTAACATCTCGGGCCTCCGGGGTCTTCATAAAACTCTAGTGGAAATAAGCCCAGTCTCTCAAACCTTGAGAACCTGTTCATTCTGGATATCAATCAAGTAAACCTCCTCTGAACTACCTCTAATGTCAGGTTTCCCTTTGGGAAACAGGATGCGAGTGATTGACTCCTGGAGTCACATTAAGAGGAAAAGAGAAAACATGTTATGGTGCTTTTCACATACTCTGGACATCCTAGAACATTTTACAACAAACAAAATACTTTGATCAACTAACAAAGTACAAAGTCAGTAGAGTTGTAATATAGAAATTATGATGGCAGCGGCCAATTTACCCTTCACAAACAGCAGTATGATAATAACCATATAAAATAGGAGCAGGGTGAGGCCATTTGGCCCTTCGAGCCTGCTCCACCATCCATTATGATCATGACTGATCATCCAACTCAGTAACCTGGTCCCGCTTTCCCCCCGCCATATCCTATGATCCCATCACCCCAATTCCACAGGCCGACCGCTCTCTGGGTAAAGAAATGTCTCCTCATCTCAGTCCTAAATGGTCTACTCCGTATCCTCAAACTGTGACCTCTGGTTCAGGCCCCCCCCCCCCCCCCCCCCCCCCCCCCCACCATCGTGAACATCCTTTCTGCATCTACCCTGCCTAGTCCTGTTAGCGACAAGGTGGGATAGTAGTTATGATACTGCTTCCTCAGCGCCAGGGACCTGAGTTCGATTCCGACCTCGGGTGACTGTCTGTGGATTTGGATTTGTTTTATTGTCACGCGTACCGAGGTACAGAAAAAGTATTGTTCTGCGTGCAGTCCAGTCAGATCATTCCATACATGAAAAAAATAGGACATTCATAAATACACAAAGTAAATACATAGACACAGCTGAAGCATAAAGGAGTGCAGTACTACTCAGTACAGAAGATGTGTGGTGAGATCAGATCAGTCCACAAGAGGGTCATTCAGGAGTCTGGTAACAGTGGGGAAGAAGCTGTTTTTAAATATGTCAGTGTGTTTTCTCAGACTTTTGCATCTCCCGATGGAAGAAGTTGGAAGAGTGAGTAAGCGGGTGGAAGGGGTCTTTGATTATGCTCTCCGCTTTCCCAAGGCAGAGGGAGATGTAGACAGAGTCAATGGATGGGAGGTGGGTTCACGTCATGGACTGGGCTGTATTCACGACTCTCTGTCGTTTCTTACGATCTTGGGCCGAGCAGTGGTCATACCAGGCTGTGATGCAGCCAGATAGGATGCTTTCTATGGTGTATCTGTAAAAATCTGAGTCAGTGTGGACATGCCGAATTTCCTCAGTTTCCTGAGGAAGTATAGACGCTGTTGTGCTTTCTTAGTCATAGTTTGCACGTTCTCCTCGTGACTGCGTGAATTTCCTCCGGGGGCTCCGGTTACCTCCCACAGTCCAAAAATGTGCAGGTTAAATAGATTGGCCATGCAAAATTGCCCTTAGTGCCCAAAGGTTGGGTGGGGTTGCGTGCATACGACGGGGTAGGGGGCCTAGGTAGTGTGCTCTTTCAGAGGGTAGGTGGCCCAAATGGCAACCATCTCCACCATAGGAATTCTATGAAACAATGATTCAATTCTAATTTTAGAGGTTTCAATCAGATCCCCCTCATCGCTCTAAACTCCAGCGAATGCAGTCCTAATCGACACAATTTCTCCTCATAGTCAGTCCTACACTCCCAGTAATCAGTCTGGTGAATCTTTGCTGCACTCCCCAATAAAATAATTAAACCAAATAGTTTTAGTGATGTTGGTCACAGGATAAATATTGTCTGGCTGTTGGGAAAGACTTCTGTGTTCATCAAATAATGCAGTGAGAGCTTTGAGATCAATCAGTACTTGCTGAGGTACCTCAGTACTGCACTGGGAGTGTCAGCATTGGGAGTGTCAGCATTGGGAGTGTCAGCACTGAAAGTGTCAGCATTGGGAGTGTCAGCACTGAAAGTGTCAGCATTGGGAGTGTCAGTATTGAGAGTGTCAGCACTGGGAGTGTCAGCATTGGGAGTGTCAGCACTGAAAGTGTCAGCATTGGGAGTGTCAGCATTGAGAGTGTCAGCACTGGGAGTGTCATCATTGAGAGTGTCAGCACTGAAAGTGTCAGCATTGGGAATGTCAGCATTGGGAGTGTCAGCACTGAAAGTGTCAGCATTGGGAATGTCAGCATTGGGAGTGTCAGCATTGGGAGTGTCATCATTGAGAGTGTCAGCATTGGGAGTGTCAGCATTGGGAGTGTCAGCATTGAGAGTGTCAGCATTGAGAGTGTCAGCAATGGGAGTGTCAGCATTGAGAGTGTCAGCATTGAGAGTGTCAGCATTGGGAGTGTCAGCATTGGGAGTGTCAGCATTGGGAGTGTCAGCACTGAGAGTGTCAGCATTGGGAGTGTCAGCATTGGGAGTGTCAGCATTGGGAGTGTCAGCACTGAGAGTGTCAGCACTGGGAGTGTGAGCATAGAGAATGTCAGCATTGGGAGTGTCAGCATTGGGAGTGTCAGCACTGGGAGTGTCAGCACTGGGAGTGTCAGCACTGGGAGTGTCTGCATTGAGAGTGTCAGCACTGGGAGTGTCAGCATAGAGAGTGTCAGCATTGGGACTGTCAGCATTGGGACTGTCAGCATTGGGAGTGTCAGCATTGGGAGTGTCAGCATTCAGAGTGTCAGCGCTGGGAGTGTCAGCATAGAGAGTGTCAGCATAGAGAGTGTCAGCATTGGGAGTGTCAGCATTGGGAGTGTCAGCGTTGAGAGTGTCAGCATTGGGAGTGTCAGCATTGGGAGTGTCAGCACTGGGAGTGTCAGCATTGGGAGTGTCAGCATTGGGAGTGTCAGCACTGGGAGTGTCAGCATTGGGAGTGTCAGCATTGGGAGAGTCAGCAATGGGAATGGCAGCACTGGGAGTGTCAGCATTGGGAGTGTCAGCATTGGGTGTGTCAGCATTGGGAGTGTCAGCACTGAAAGTGTCAGCATTGGGAGTGTCAGCATTGGGAGTGTCAGCATTGATAGTGTCAGCATTGGGAGTGTCAGCACTGGGAGTGTCAGCATTGGGAGTGTCAGCATTGGGAGAGTCAGCAATGGGAATGTCAGCACTGGGAGTGTCAGCATTGGGTGTGTCAGCATTGGGAGTGTCAGCATTGATAGTGTCAGCATTGGGAGTGTCAGCACTGAGAGTGTCAGCACTGGGAGTGTCAGCATTGGGAGTGTCAGCACTGAGAGTGTCAGCACTGGGAGTGTCAGCATTGGGAGTGTCAGCACTGAGAGTGTCAGCACTGGGAGTGTCAGCATTGGGAGTGTCAGCATTGAGAGTGTCAGCATTGGGAGTGTCAGCACTGGGAGTGTCAGCATTGGGAGTGTCAGCACTGGGAGTGTCAGCATTGAGAGTGTCAGCATTGGGAGTGTCAGCATTTGGAGTGTCAGCACTGGGAGTGTCAGCACTGAGAGTGTCAGCATTGGGAGTGTCAGCATTGGGAGTGTCAGCATTGGAAGTGTCAGCACTGGGAGTGTCAGCATTGGGAGTGTCAGCATTGGGAGTGTCAGCACTGGGAGTGTCAGCACTGGGAGTGTCAGCATTGGGAATGGCAGCGTACATCATTGCGTTTCTGGAGTGGGATTTGAACCCACGTCTTTTTGACTCAGAAGTGAAATACAATCCCTTGAGTTACAAAGAACAAAGAACAATACAGTACAGGTACAGACTCTTCAGCCCTCCAAGCTTGAGCCAATCACGTGTCCTATGCAGACCAACCGCCTGTATCCTTCCATACTCCGTCTGTTCATGTGTCTATCCAGATAAATCTTAACGGTCGCTAACGTCCTCAACCACCTCACTTGGCAGTGCATTGCAGGCCACCACCACCACCCCATGTGTAAAAAACCTCCCCCGCATATCTCCACTAAACCTATCCCCCCTCACCTTGAACTTGTGCCCCTTTATAATTCCGCCTGGGAAAAAGCCTCCAACTCCGACCTACACCCCTCATAATTTTACAAATTTCTATCTCTCGGGAGAACAATCCCAGTATTTTCAATCTCTCCTCATATCTAATACCCTCCACACCAGGCAACATCCTGGTAAACCTTTTCTGCACTCTCTCCAAAGCCTCCACGTCCTGCTGGTAGTGCGGTGATCAGAATTGGACACAGCATTCCAAATGTGGCCTAACCAACGTTCTGTATAGCTGTAACATAATTTGCAAGCTTTTATACTCGATACCCTCGTTACGGTTGAAACCTCAGGTTCAGCAAAAAACACTCATTAATAAAAATGGGCCAGAAATGGCCCCCAAAATATTGATTAAGTATCTCATTGGCCCTTTACACTTGGTTTGGTCAAGTGCTCATAATCCTGGGACTCATTGATTCAAGCAGTAATTAGAAATGTCATATGCCTAGTGCCAATGTTGGAAAATGCCAGCAGTGCGACTGAGTTATTTCCATGGCAACACCATATCACATGTGAGCTTTTGATGCCCGGCCAGTCACCTCCATGAGTACAAGGCATAAGTGTGACAGGTAAACTTGTGCTCAGGGTCTCTATCTATCATTGCTATCGTACTGTTATCCGATGCCATTGCCGTGTGATATTCATTACCTCAAAGAACCAATGCAATGAAGCAAAATCCAAAATTAAAGAGCAAAGTCTGACCTTTACCATAGGGGTTAATCAGAATATTTCACAAACCAACCCTTCCAATCTTCCCAAATCCTGATCTCAGCAAGCAAGATAGTGTCACTGAAAGCAAACAAAAGAACAAAGAACAAAGAAATGTACAGCACAGGAACAGGCCCTTCGGCCCTCCAAGCCCGTGCCGACCATGCTGCCCGACTAAACTACAATCTTCTACACTTCCTGGGTCCGTATCCTTCTATTCCCATCCTATTCATGTATTTGTCAAGATGCCCCTTAAATGTCACTATCGTCCCTGCTTCCACCACCTCCTCCGGTAGCGAGTTCCAGGCACCCACTACCCTCTGCGTAAAAAACTTGCCTCGTACATCTACTCTAAACCTTGCCCCTCTCACCTTAAACCTATGCCCCCTAGTAATGGACCCCTCTACCCTGGGGAAAAACCTCTGACTATCCACTCTGTCTATGCCCCTCATAATTTTGTATACCTCTATCAGGTCTCCCCTCAACCTCCTTCGTTCCAGTGAGAACAAACCGAGTTTATTCAACCGCTCCTCATAGCTAATGCCCTCCATACCAGGCAACATTCGGGTAAATCTCTTCTGCACCCTCTCTAAAGCCTCCACATCCTTCTGGTAGTGTGGCGACCAGAATTGAACTCTATACTCCAAGTGTGGCCTAACTAAGGTTCTATACAGCTGCAACATGACTTGCCAATTCTTATACTCAATGCCCTGGCCAATGAAGGCAAGCATGCCGTATGCCTTCTTGACTACCTTCTCCACCTGTGTTGCCCCTTTCAATGACCTGTGGACCTGTACTCCTAGATCTCTTTGACTTTCAATACTCTTGAGGGTTCTACCATTCACTGTATATTCCCTACCTGCACTAGACCTTCCAAAATGCATTACCTCACATTTGTCCGGATTAAACTCCATCTGCCATCTCTCCGCCCAAGTCTCCAAACAATCTAAATCCTGCTGTATCCTCTGACAGTCCTCATCGCTATCCGCAATTCCACCAACCTTTGTGTCGTCTGCAAACTTACTAATCAGACCAGTTACATTTTCCTCCAAATCATTTATATATACTACAAAGAGCAAAGGTCCCAGCACTGATCCCTGTGGAACACCACTGGTCACAGCCCTCCAATTAGAAAAGCATCCTTCCATTGCTACTCTCTGCCTTCTATGGCCTAGCCAGTTCTGTATCCACCTTGCCAGCTCACCCCTGATCCCGTGTGACTTCACCTTTTGTACTAGTCTACCATGAGGGACCTTGTCAAAGGCCTTACTGAAGTCCATAAAGACAACATCCACTGCCCTACCTGCATCAATCATCTTAGTGACCTCCTCGAAAAACTCTATCAAGTTAGTGAGACACGACCTCCCCTTCACAAAACCGTGCTGCCTCTCACTAATACGTCCATTTGCTTCCAAATGGGAGTAGATCCTGTCTCGAAGAATTCTCTCCAGTAATTTCCCTACCACTGAAGTAAGGCTCACCGGCGTGAACTAACATGTCTGTCAGTAGTGTTAAATTTGAGTATCTGTTCCTTCTCAGTTGTGTCAATAATTCTTTAATTGTTTATTTTATTCACATTCAATCAAGAGCGTGAAGAAAGCCTATTGTCAAAAGTACAGCAAAAATCCAAGAGAACCCAATATCTTTGTTCACCTCGGCTGTGGCACCATTTCCAGTACCTGTGGTCAGTTGGGCAGCTACCCCCTGGCACTTGTGAGGACCAAGATGCAGGCACATGGTAAGGCCTCTCATACTTCTATTCAACGTTCAAGCACAGCTTCCTTAATGAAACGCAGTGAGCAATGGGTGAATACTGAGTCACTTACTGGGTACAGATATTGAGTGAGTGGCCCTTTCTATTGAATGTGATGGCAGTGGGTTATAGAATCATAGAATTCCTACAGTGCAGAAGGAGGCCATTCGGCCCATCGGGTCTGCACCGACCCTCTGAAACAGCATTCCGCCCAGTCCACTGCCACACGCCTTCCTATCCCGGCAATTACATAACCTAACAAATACACGAATAGGATGGGAATAGAGGGATACAGACCCCGGAAGTGTAGAAGATTTTAGTTTAGACGGGCAGCATGGTCGGTGCAGGCTTGAAGGGCCGAAGGGCCTTGTTCCTGTGCCGTACTTTTCTTTGTTCTTCTTTGTTTTTTGTTCTAACCTGCACAATGCAAGACACTAAGGAGCAATTTTAGCATGGCCAGTGCATCTAATCTGCACATCTTTGGACTGTGGGAGGAAACTTTAACACCCAGCGGAAATCCACGCAGACAGGAGGAGAATGTGCAAACTCCACACAGACAGTCATTCAAGGCCGGAATTGAACCCTTGTGCTGTGAGGCAGCAGTGCTAACCACTGTGCCACATGAACCGTGTTGCCCTGTGAACCTGTAGTCCAGGCAGTAAAGTATGAAATACTGGCAGTGGATCAAACACTAGGGAGTTCAATCCACATTCAATCAAAGAGGCCTGGATCATTTGGAGAGTTTACAGAATACATTAGATCCGAAGGCTGGAACTGGTCATGCCAAAGGTTCCCAGGTTTATGCTGGAAACTGGATTCCACTGGGCATTCATACATGCCTAGCCCTGAACAACCAGAGTCTGTTATTGGTTTAATACCCCATGCTCCCCTCGTGACCCTCCACAATATTGGTCTCAGAGTTAGACTGGTAGTGCCGAGGCAGCAGATGATGTGTGCAGCGGACAGGGACACAATAAACAATGATGTAGTACAGAAACTGAAAGTCTAAGAGAAAAACTGTGGGATTGATGGCCAAGTAAATGGCAAAGGAGAATGGGATAGATGGCAAGGAAATGGGAGGAGGGGGTCAGGGATAGTGGACATGACAGGATTATGGTTTGTGGAGGTGACGGGGTTTTAGCTGGTAATGAGGGGGTCGAGATCAGTGTGGGAGATTGAGATCAGAAATAGGGGGTTGGGATCAGGGTGAGGGATTGAAATCGGAATGATGGGGATTGAGATCGGAATGAGGGGTTTGGGATCAGGGTGAGGGATTGAAATCGGAATGAAGGGGTAGAGATCAGAATGAGGGGGTTGCGATCGGTGTGGCCGATTGAGATCAGAAGGAAGGGGTTTGGATCGGTGTGAGGGATGGAAATCGCAATGAGGGAGGGGATCAGTGTGAGGGATGGAGATCGGAATAAGGGGGTCGGGATTGGTGAGGGAGATGGAGATTGGAATGATGGGGTTGGGATCGGTGTGAGGGATTGAGATCAGAATAAGGAGGTCGGGATTGGTGAGAGGGATTGAGATCACAATGACGGGTTTGGGAATGGTGAGAGGGTGTGAATCAGAATGAGGTGCTTGGGAATGGTGTGAGGGATTGAGGTTGGAATGAGGACCTTGGGAATGGTGTGAGGGATTGAGGTTGGAATGAGTGTGCTGGGATCAGTGTAATGGATTGAGATCGGAATGAGGGGGTCAGGATTGATGTGAGGGATTGCGATCGGAATCAGGGTGTCAGGATTGGAGTGAGGGTTTGTGATCAGAATGAGGGGGTCGGTGTGAGGGATTGAGATTGGGATGAGGGGGTTGGGTTTGGAGTGAGAGTTTGAGATCGGAATGAGGGGGTTGGGATCAGCGAGAGGGATGGAGATGGGATTGAGAGTGTTAGAATTGGAGTGAGGATTTGAGATGGGAATGAGGGGGTCAGGATTAGTGTGGGGGGTTGAGATCGGAATGAGGGGGTTGGGACACAAGTGAGAGTTTGAGATCAGAATGAGGGATTCAGTGTGAGGGATGGAGTTTGGAATGAGAGGATCGGTGTGAGGGTGTAAGATTGGAATGAGGGGGTTGGGTTTGGTCTGAGGGATGGAGATCGGAATGGGGGAGTTGGGATCGGAATGAGGGATTGGGATCAGAATGAGGGGGGTCAGCATTGTTGTCGGAGATTGAGATCGGAATGAGAGGGTTGAGTTCGATGTGAGGGATGGAGTTCGGAATAAAGAACAAGGAAAAGTCCAGCACAGGAACAGGCCCTTCGGCCCTCCAAGCCTGTGCTGATCATAATGCCCTGACTAAAAACAAAACCTTATGCCCTTACTTGGGCCATATCCCTCTATTTGCTGCCTATTCATGTACCCATCCAGATGCCTCTTAACTGTTGCTAATGTGCCTGCTTCCACCACATCCCCTGGCAGCGCATTCCAGGCACCCACCACTGCGTGAAAAACGTACCCCGCACATCTCCCTTAAACTTCCCCCCTCTCACCTTGAACCTGTGCCTCCTTGTAATTGACACTTCCACCATTGGAAAAAAACCTCTGACTATCCCCCCTGTCTATGCGTCTCATAATTTTGTAGACCTCTATCAGGTCTCCCCTCAGCCTCCGTCTTTCCAGTGAAAACGATCCTAGTTTATTCAACCTCTCCTCATAGCCAACACCCTCAAGACCAGGCAACATCCTGGTGAATCTTCTTTATACTCTCTCCAAAGCTTCCACGTCCTTCTGATAATGTGGTGACCAGAACTGCATGCAATACTCCAAATGTGGCCTAACCAAGGTACATACAGCTGCAACATGATTTCCCAACTCCTGGGTTCTGCCATGTACAGTTTAATTCACACCTAGATTTGATCCTGCAAAATGCATCACCTCGCATTTATCCGAATTAAACTCCACCTGCCATTTCTGTGCCCAAGTCCCAATCTATCTCTATCCCGTTGTATCCTCTGACTATCCTCGGCACTATCAGCAACTCCGCCAATCTTCGTGTCATCTGAAAACTTACTAATCAGACCACCCACATTTTCCTCCAGATCATTTATATATATTTCAAACAACAGAGGTCCCAGCATTGATCCCTGCGGAACATCACTAGCTATAGATCTCCATTCCACTGCTACTCTCTGTCTTCTATAACCAACGTAAGAAGTCTTACAACACCAGGTTAAAGTCCAACAGGTTTGTTTCAAATCACTAGTTTTCGGAGCACTGCTCCTTCTTCAGGTGAATGAAGAGGTAGATTCCTTCTATAACCAAGCCAGTTCTGTATCCATCTAGCCAGCCCACCCCGAATCCTATGTGATTTTAGTTTTTGTACCAGTCTGCCATGTGAGACCTTGTCAAAGGCCTTACTAAAGCCAATATAAACCGCATCCACAGTCCTTCCCTCATCAATTTTCTTTGTCATCTCTTCAAAAAACTCAATCAAGTTGTTGAGACATGATCTTCCCCGTACAAAGCCATGCTGCCTTTCACTAACTAGTCAATATTTTTCCAAATGTACATATATCCTGTCCCTCAGTATGTTTTCCAAAAGCTTCCCCACCACTGATGTCAGGTTCACCTGGATTATCCCTGCTACCTTTCTTAAACAAGGGAATAACATTGGCTATTCTCCAATCCTCTGGAACCTCGCCTGCAGTCAAAGAGGATGTGACGATATATGTTAAGGCCTCAGCTATTTCTCCACATGTCTCCTGCAGTAACGTGGGATAGATCCCAACCGGCCCCAGGGACTTGTCTACCTTAATGCAATTTAGGAAACTCAACACTTCCCCCTTTGACATATTGACGTTCTCAAGATCGTTCACACACCTGTCCCTGACCTCAACATCCGTCATGACCTTCTCCCTGGTGAATACTGATACAAAGTACTCAGAAAGAATTTCATCCACTTCCTTCCAATATCCTTGAGTGTGCCTACTCTTTCTCATGCTACCCTCTTGTTCTTAATTTGTACATAAAAGCCTTGGGGTTCTCCTTGACCATGTTCGCTAAAGACATTTCATGGCCCCTTTTAGCTCCCCCTAATTCCATGTGTTCCTCCCTACTTTCACTGTACTCCTCAAAAGCTTTGTCAGTTTTTAGATGCCTAGACCTATCATGTTTCCTTTTTCCTTTTGACTAAGCTTACAATTTCCCTTGTCATCCATGGTTCCCGAATCCTGCCATTTCTATCCTTCATTTTTGCGGGGACATGCCTGTCCTGCACTTCAATCAGCTGGCCTTTAAAAACCTGCCACATGTCAGATGTGGATTTGCCCTCAAATAGCCGCTCCCAATCCACAGTCCCCAGTTCCTGTCTAATTTGGATGTAATTGGCCCTCGCCCAATTAAGCACTCTCATCCGCGGGCCACTCTTGTCCTTATCCATGACTAATCAAAATCTTCTGGAATTAGTACAGTGATGCACGATCAATTAAACTCAAAGATGAGGTTGTAACATAACTGAAGGCTTTAATCGACTAGAACTGTTCCCCAGCAGCTTCGGTACAGAAAGTGAGGGCTGCTGGGACGGCACCGGTTCTTATACCCCGCCCGTCATGGCGGAGCTACGTACCAACAGCCAATGGTAAACTCTTAGGTTTAACCAATGGTCTTCGGCCTCTTGGGTACTGTAATACCTGATAATACCACAGACAGTAAGAAGTCTTACAACACCAGATTAAAGTCCAACAGGTTTATTTCAAACGCTAGCTTTCAGAACACTGCTCCTTCTTCAGGTGAATGAAGAGGTATGTTCCAGAAAGATATATATAGACAAAGTCAAAGATGCAAGACAATGCTTTGAATGCGAGCATTTGCAGGTAATTAAGTCTTTACAGATCCAGAGAGAGGGGTAACCCCAGGTTAAAGAGGTGTGAATTGTCTCAAGCCAGGACAGTTGGTAGGATTTCGCAAGCCCCGGCAAGATGGTTGGGGGTGAATGTAATGCGACATGAGTCCAAGATCCCGGTTGAGGCCGTACTCATGTGTGCGGAATGTTCCCTTCCAGTCGGGGAACACTTCAGCAGTCAAGGGCATTCAGCCTCTGATCTCCGGGTAAGCGTTCTCCAAGGCGGCCTTCAGGACGCGCGACAACGCAAAATCGCCGAGCAGAAACTTGTAGCCAAGATACTACACAACGGCTCCTCTGTCTCCTGCGGGCTGTTGGGAGGTCTATAGTACACTCCCAATATTGTGATTTCACCCTTCTTATTCCTGAGCTCCACCCATAATGCCTCACTACACGATCCCTCCAATGTGTCCTCCATCAACACAGCTGTGATCTGCTCCTTAATCAGCAATGCAACTCCCCCACCTTTTGTTTCCCCTTCTGTCCCATCTAACACAACGATATCCCGGAACGTTAATGTGTCAGTCCTGTCCCTCCTTTAAACGTGTCTCCATAATTGCAATTACATCATAGTTCCATGCCGTAATCCAGGCTCTCAGTTCATCTGTTGTACCTATTATACTTCTTGCAAATGCACTCCAGACCTACAGTCCCGCTGAGCTCTGTGACTTCCCACTGCCTGCTCGTACTCTGTGGTATGTTTATCTCAGTCTCACTTTTTCCCCCAGTCTCCATACTTACTGGTCTGCTGTTCCAGCTCCCAATCCCCTGCCACACTAATTTAAACCCAAGAGGGTTGGGATCAGATTGAAGGGGTTGGGATTGGAATGAGGGATTGACATCCGAATGAGGTGGTCAAGTTTGGTGTGGGGGATTGAGATCGAAATGAGGGTCTTGGGAATGCTGTGAGAGATTGAGATTAGAATGAGGTGGTTGGGATCAGTGTGAGGCATTGAGATCAGAATGAGTGGCTTGGGAATGGAGTGGGGGATTGAGATTGGAATGAGCGTGCTGGGGTCGGTGTAATGAATTGAGGTCGGAATGAGGAGGTTGGGATCATAATGAGGGATTGACATCTGAATGAGGGGGTCAAATTTGGTGTGGGGGATTGAGATTGAAATGAGGGGATTGGGATCGGTGGGAGGGATGGAGATTGAAATTAGGATCTTGGGAATGCTGTGAGAGATTGAGATTGGAATGAGGGGGTTGGGATTGATGTGAGGCATTGGGATCAGAATGAGCGGTGTAATGGATTGAGATCGGGATGAGAGGTTTGGAAAGTAGGCAGTAGGCAGTTTAGCCTCTCGAACTTGTTCCACCGCTCAATACGATCACGGTGATCTCATCATGGCCTCAGCTCCACCATCCTGCCCATTCTCCGTAACCCTTCAACCCATTACTAATTAAAAATCTGCCTAACTCCTCAAATTTACTCACTGTCTCAGCATCCACCGCACTCTGGGGTAGCGAATTCCACACATTCACTACCCTTTGAGAGAAGTAGTTTCTACTCATCTCAGTTTTAAATTTGCTACCCCCTTAACCTGAGACTATGACCTCTCGTTCGAGAATGCCCCACAGGAGGAAGCATCTGCTCCATGTCTACTTTATCCACACCTTTTATCATCTTATATACCTCAATTTGATCTCCCCTCATTCTTCTAAACTCTAGAGAGTGAAGGCCTAAACTGCTCAATCTCTCCTCATACGACAAACCCCTCATCTCTGGACTCAATCTAGTGAACCTCCTCTGAAATGCCTCCAATGCCACTATGTCTTTCATCAAATAAGGGGGCGGGCAGCATGTGGCGCAGTGGTTAGCACTGGGACTGCAGCGTTGAGGACCCGGGTTCGAATCCCGGCCCTGGGTCACTGTCCGTGTGGAGTTTGCACATTCTCCCCATATCTGCGTGGGTTTCACCCCCACAACCCAAAGATGTGCTGGTTAGGTGGATCGGCCACGCTAAATTGCCCCTTAATTGGAAAAGAAAAAATAATTGGCTACTCTAAATTTATTAAGAAAGTATTTTAGAAAATAAGGGGGTACAAACTGTGCACTGTGTGGTCTCATCAGTGCCGCAGGGAGCTTGGTAGGATATCAGCAATCAGAACCTCAAAAGGAATACTCTGTGGATTACTCCCAGTGGCACACACAAGTGAGCAAAGACATAGGAAGATAAAGCTGATGACTAGGTGGCTGGAAAGATGGTGCAGGGAGTTATTAGATTCTTGAGTCATTGGGACCACCTCTGGAGGCGATGGGATCTGTGCAACCTAAATGGAGCCAGAACAGAGTTCCATTCAGGTTATATTGCCAGTGCTATTGGGGTGAATCTAAAATAACTTGACAGGAGTGTGGGAAGCAGAAGGTAACATAGGAGGTACCACATGCACAGTATACTGGGAGTGACAGGTAGCACTAGAATTGAGAATAGTAAGTTGATGAGGTTCGAGTAAGGGGGAAAGTAATAAAGTTTAGGAACAGGCTATTGGATGATCAGCCATGATCATAATGAATGGCGGAGCAGGCTCAAAGAGACAAATGGCCTCCTCCTGCTCCTATTTTCTATGTTTCTATTCCCACTGATGGAAAGAACAAGAGGGCACAGATTTAAGGTGATTGGGAAATGAAGGGATGACAATATGAGGATCTGGAATACGCTGCCTGAATATGTGGAGGAGGCAGATTCAATTAGGCTTCCAGAGAGAATCATAGAAGAGGGAAACATTTGCAGGGCATCAGAGAAAAGTGCACCAGCGAATTGCTCTTGCAAAGGGTTGGCACAAACATGATGGGCCAAATGGCTTTCCTCTATAGTGTAAACATTCTGTGATTACTTAATATTTGGAATGAACATTGAGTTGAAAAGCAATATGGTGCACATGCATTACCCATCGATATTATACCACAAGCAAACCCAATGAAGGTTTGCAATCTCTCTGTTGAGCTGTTCAATTTCATTTCTTATGTTCAAGCTATAGCTTTACTGGATATGAGGTTGAGCACCACTCTGGTATTTCTAAACTGATTTATCGCAGTCCTTCCTCAGATATATCCCTCAATAAGGCTACAATTAAATTAGGACTAGACAAATTTAGAAGTGACTGTCAAGCCCAGATACAACGGAATAAATTAATGGTATGTTTCTTTCTGAATGATATGTTGGGAGAACAGAATGACATTGAGTGAGGTTAGTGATATTATTTTTAATTAATTTGTATCTTTAACTGTTTATGGCTGAAATTAAAGAAGCGGCAATCAAATGAAAGCTGGATTAAATGATTCAGAATGACTCTCTTTTTGCTCCATACTATAGCCCAGTGGGGGTCTTGTGATAGGAAGAGGGACATTAATGAAGGGATTCCTGTTCCCTGATTGCTGTCTGCTGTACCCTGTTGGGAGTTTTAAAAAAATTCTTTCATCCATGCCTGTCCCCAATTTCCCTTGAGAAGGTGGTGGTGATCCACCTTCTTGAACAGCTCCAGTCCATGTGGTGTAGGTAGACCCATGGTGCGGTTAGGGAGGGAGGCTTGATTAGACTTCTTAACAGTTGGACACAACTGACTGGCTTGCTAGGCCGATTCAGAAGGCATTTAAGAGTCAACCCATTTCTGTGGGTCTGGAGTCACGTGTAGGCCAGCCCAGGTAAGGATGGCAGATTTCCTTAGTGAACCAGATGAGTTTATACGACAATCCACAATGGTTTCATGGTGATGCTAACTGTCTTTTAATACCAAATTTATTCTTTGAATTCAAATTCTCCTCGCTGTGTCCCCAGAACCTCGGCCTCCCGTGTGTGTGTGTGCGATCAGATGGGGTTAATCTGTGGCACCCTACATGCTTTACTAGCCTGGAGGTACTGTGCGTGGTGAAGCTTGATTTCTGGAAGCAAATTTCACACATTTAGGCAAGTGCTGCTTCAAATACTCACTCATTAAAAACTGTCACATTAACCTTGCTCCTTGCCACTTGACATTGGGACTGTACCATGGCAAGGTAGGTCCAATAACCCTTCTTAACAGGTTTACAAGGATGGGAAAGGAAATAGAAAAGTGGAGAATGGATCAGATTTTTCTGTATTGTAACACTCAGTCGCTTTTCTTTTCACAGCCATTGTCAGAGGTGGGCCCGATTTGAGCATGCACAGTCACTTTTACAACATTTTACGAGAAGAAGGCTTGTTTGGTCTTTATCGAGGGTTCACACCTAACTGCATGAAAGTTGTCCCTGCTGTGAGCATCAGCTTCGTTGTTTACGAGGAAATGAAAGTACTCCTCGGCCTTAATTCGAATTAATTGCTACTGAAAGTTAAAAACTTTAAATCACACTTCCCCTACTTCTCTTCAATCCTGATCTAGAAAAGCAGGACCTGATGAAATGGAGAGATTATTAGCGGATGCAATAAGCAGAAACTACATTTGAAATCTAGTGGAGCTATCCCTCGCATCTGCAGCCAGCTCGCCTACAGGCAGACAGCCAGGACTTAGCCTAAAAACCATTTGCAGATTCATTATAAAAACCTACCCAAATAATCACCAGAAGATAAATAATTAATCCATCCATTAAAGATCAGCAACCAAACAGCCCTCTCCAGCAAAAGCCAGCTCACCCATTAACCATTCAATAAGAGGCCATTAGTTAATCCACCAGAGATGAGATAGACACTTCGCTAATTCATCTGAGCCCGATGATCCAAAGAGACAAATCAACATAGAAAATCGACCAGAGACCAGCACATGAGCTCGCCAATCCATGAGAACGCATCATATCAATTCACCAATCCACTATAGACAGTGCAGCCAACTAACCAATCCACCAGATCTTACTGAGATTATGAGCCAAAACACCAGACAACACCGAACCGACTAGTCAATACAACAGACATGACTGAGCCAAATAACCAATGACCAGAGACCACTGAGCCAATTAGTCAATCCGCCAGGGACCACCGAGCCAAGTAGCCAATCCACAAGAGACCATGATGCCAATGAGTCAACCAGCCAGAGATCACCAAGCCTACTGGCCAAGTGAACAGACAATCCAAAGACCACTGAGCCAATGAGCTAATTTGCCAGAGTCCATAAAGCAAACCAGTCAATGCAACAGAGAGCATGGCACCAACTAGCCATTCCACCAGAGAACATAGAGTAAACTTGTCAATCCACCAAGGACGACCGAGCAAACTAGACAAACCACTAGGGACCAGCAAAGAGTCTCAAACCAAGGAGCCAATCCATCAGAGTCCATTGGAACAACTAGAAAAGCCATCAGGGACCAGAAACTCAACTAGCCAATCCACCAAGCTAACTATTCAGTACAAACATGAAAACTAGCCAATCCACCAGGGATCATTAAGCCACCAAGTCCAGGCACAAGAGACCACCAAGCCTCTTAGAATATTTACCAGAGACCACTGAGCCAACCCTCCAATGCACCAGAGGCAACTGAACATCTTCCCAAGGCACCAAAGGCTACACAGCCAACTAGCCAATAACCGAAGACCATCGAGCCAACTAGCAAAACCACCTAAGACCAAGGAGCTTACTACACAATCCACCCAGCCAACCATTCAATCCACCAGAGACCAAGAGGCCAACTAGCCAACCCACTAGAACCATCAAGCCGCTGCCCAAGGCACCAGAGGCCACCAAGCTAAGCAATGTATCCACCAGGAACCAGCATTCCAACTAATCACTCCACCATAGACAACCGACTCAACTAGCCAATCCACCAAAGGCCACCGAGAAAACTAGCCAATCCACCAGAGACCACCGAGACAATTGACCAATAGACCAATGATCACCAACCAACAGGCCAATCCACTAGAGACGACCAAGACAATTAATGAATCCAAAAGAGAGCACAGAGCCAACGAGCCACTACGCCAGAGACCATTGAGTCAACTAGCCAATCAACCAGAGAACAGTGAACCAGCTACCCAATCCAGAGATCAGTGAGCCAGCTAGCCAAACCACCAGAAAGCACCGCCTCAACCATCCAATACAGCAGAGACCAACGAGCCAATCCACCAGAGACCACCGAACAAACGATTTAATCCAACAGAGACCACAGTGCAACAAACCAATCCACAAAGCCGACCAATCAATGCAACAGAGCCCACACCACCAATTAGCCATTCCACCTGAGACCACCAGGCCAACTGCTAATCCAACACAGCTAATTAATCCACCTACCAGATACCACAGAGCCAACTGAAAAATCCATTAAAGACCATGATGAGGGTTGGAATTCTCTCTCAAATCTTAGCTGGAACTCCCTCTCCCTTCAGTCAAACAGAGATGTTAGTGAGTATTCAAAGCCTGAAGATAGAGCTGGGGAGCGGGAACTTTCTGGATTCCTCTCCCATTAAAGTTATCGGACCACTCAAAGGCCTTGTGAGAACTGCTGCTCTGATATTCTGTTTAACTGAGACAAGCTGCTGGTGAGTCTGCTGAAGCTGACCACATATCAGACACTGTGCAGACCTGAAGTGCATCTTCTGTGGCTAAGACTCAGCTCAACACAAGTTGAAGTGTGTCCCAAGAGGAGATCCCAAAGCCTGAGAATCTGGCCTGAGTGGCCCAGATTGAAGATCGAAACCAACTGATGGTTTTAACACCTTGCATTCTGAAAAGATCACTGCCTACAGAGACCTCAGCCTCAGCAGCGAAGATCCTCAAATCTCTTTCAATCCCAATCCATGAGAAAGCATCATATCAATTCACCAATCCACTATAGATAGTGCAGCCAACTAACCAATCCACCAGATCTTACTGAGATTATGAGCCAAAACACCGGGCAACACCGAACCAACTAGCCAATACAACAGACATGACTGAGCCAAATAACCAATAACCAGAGACCACTGAGCCAATTAGTCAATCCGCCAGGGACCACCGAGCCAAGTAGCCAATCCACAAGAGACCATGATGCCAATGAGTCAACCAGCCAGAGATCACCAAGCCTACTGGCCAAGTGAACAGACAATCCAAAGACCACTGAGCCAATGAGCTAATTTGCCAAAGTCCATAAAGCAAACCAGTCAAGGCAACAGAGAGCATGGCACCAACTAATCAATCCAGCAGAGAACGTGGTTCGGTTTGGTTCCGGTGGATTGGCTAATTGGCTAAATACCTTTTAATCCCTGTTATTTTTAAACCTTTCCTACCCCCTCCACCATGTGTCAGTCTTGTGTGTGTCTGGGTGGAGAGCGGGACGGGATTTGGGGAATGATTAGATTAGCAGACCATTGCTCCATTCTTACCATTATATGTTCACCTTTTACTCTTGTTATAAATAAACAGTTTTGTTAATATTTTACTTGCAAATCCGCTGCCTGTAACTCATTGGAGCAGTCAAGAGTCTGAGATCTCTAGAAAATACACAAAATATTAGTTAATTCATTTATGTTGGGACGCTAGGGTTTGTGGGGCTGGAATTGACCGTGCACTCACCCAGGATGTTGTAACATAAAATGGCGGTGGCTCGTCTGGAATTGGGAGTGTTAGACGCCGAATTTAGGGTGCAGAGTAATCTGTAAAGAGACACCAGGGGCGGGATTCTCCACTCCCTCGCCGAAGTGGCCGCGCGTCGTGAATGCCGTCGAGGTTCACGACGGCGCGGAACGGCCCCGGTCCCGACCGATTCAGGCCCTGACAATGGGCCAGTATTGGGGCCGTGTCATCTACATGCGCCCGGCCTTGTCGCCCGCGTAAAAGCGGCGCCGCATAGATGACGCGGCCGGCGCTGCATAACGGACGTCATCCGCGCATGCGTGGTTGTCATCCTGTCTAAATCCGCCCCGCAAGAAGATGGGGGACGGATCTTGCGGGGCCGCGGAAGGAAGGAGGTCCTCCTTCAGAGAGGACGGCCCGACGATCGGTGGGCACCGATCGCGGGCCACCCCACATTCCAGGTGAAGCCCGGTGCAGGATCCCCCCTCGCCCCCCACAGGCCGCCCCCCCAGTGTTCACGCACCGCCCACGACTGCAGCGACCAGGTGTGGACAGCGCCGGGGGGAGACCACCGTTTTGGCCTGGCCGCTCGGCCCATCCAGGCCTCAGAATAGCGAGGGTGCCAGAGAATTGCCATTTTCGGTGTCTCCGGCGATTGTCCGGCCTGCGGCCCGCAAAACTCGACCGGGCCATTCCCACCGCTTGGGAGGGCGTCGGACCAGCATCCCCGGAAATTTTGGCGGCCCAGGCGATTCTCCCAACCGGCGTGGGAGTGGAGAATCGCGCCCCAGGTTTGTAGTTATATAACAGGATGGCAATGGATGCTGCAAAGAATTTTCTCCAGGTGGAAGACTTAACTCTGGTTCCCTTTTTGGGGCTTCACAAAGCCAAGCTTGGCAAATTGGCAGGTGAATTACAAATGGTGGTACCAGCTAAAGCTACGAAGGTGGAGGCAGTTGATGCAATTGTTAAATTTGACGCAGGAGCCCAGGGAGGCTGACGAGTGAGTGTAACAAGAGGAATGTCTGTTTGTGGGGAAATGGAGCTGGAGAGAACTCAGTTGCAATTAGAGCATGAATGGGAATTTTTTAAAATGGAGGTGGAAATTAAAAAGAGGACAGAGAGAGGGAGGATGAAGAAAATGAGAGAAAATAAAGAGAAAGAGAGGAGAGAAAAGCAAGAGAAAGAGAGAGAGAGTAAGGAGAAACAGAAAGTGAGAGAGAAGAAATAGAAAGGGAGAGAGATTTCCACCTTGCGGTACTGGAAAGGAGGTGAAGCTGCCAGTAGAGGGGAGCCTAGTCCTAGAATGGAACTTAGTGGTGATCCATTTATGTTTATACAGGCTCCTCCAAAATTTGAGGGGAATGAAGTAGAAACATTCTTTAGGACTTTTGAGAAAATAGCAACCCAGGTGGAGTGACCAGAAGAGAAGTGGACATTACCCTAGCCGAGTAAGTTGACGGGGCGAGCGCGGGGCGAGCGCAGGAGGTTTATGCCGTCTTTTCAGAGCATGGTCTAAAAGGCTATTTTAGATGCTATGAACTAATGCCCGAAGCATATAGGCAGAAATGTCAGAATTTAAGGAGACAGCCAGGTCAGACATACGCAGAATTTGCAAGGGGTAAGCAGAACAATTTTAATACATGGGTACGAGCACTGGGAGTTGAGACTACCTATGAGGCTCTGAGAGAAGCATTCTCTTGGAGAAGTTTAGGAATTCCGTACCTTCAATAATCAGAACCCATATTGAAGACCAGAATGTACAAACTGCTAGGGAAGCAGCAATTATGGCTGATGATTATGGGCTAATCCATAAATTTAAACCTTTCTTCTGTCACCCCCCATAATTTTGATAAGGATAGGAAGAGGGAGAGTGATAGGACGGCAGGTAGCCAAGGTAAGGGAATGGATGGCTGAGAATGCCCCAAGATCTCCACCTCAGACCAGGTGGAAAGTACTGCGGGTGGAAGTGTGACTTGGAAGCCTAGGTGTCCCCATTGTAACAAGGTGGGGCACGTTCTTTCAGCTTGTTGGAAGTTTCAGGGAAGGCCCATGGGACTTGTGAGGGTTCATAGGGGGATTCTGAAAAGGGAACAAAAGCAGGGACAATGCTATGGTGCAAACGGTAGCATTAACTGGACTTAGGAGGCCGAAGGTGAATACTGCTGTGAGAGCAGGTGTAAAGATTGAGGTAGGTGAGAGGTATGCTGGTTTTGTGTCTAAGGCAAAGGTTATCCCATTTTCCTCGACAGGAGTAGCCAAATCCATAACTATTTTAAGAGACACAAGGGCTACTCAAACCATTGTGTTGGAGAAGGATTTGGTTTTCCCTCCAGAGAGCTCAGTGAAAGCTGAGGTATTTGTGAATGGGATGGGTGGAAGTTGGCCATCAATCCTTTTCAAGAGTTATGGGGAAGGTGGTTGGCGAATCCTGTAGTGGTTATGCATCTGCACAGGCTGAGAAAACAAAATCGTTCATAAGAGTCAGTGATGTCCCATACTCTGATTCTGAAAGTGGAGATGCAGGCGGTGGTTACGAAAACTCTGATGAGGAGGTAAAAGTTGTCATAAGAACATAAGAACTAGGAGCAGGAGTAGGCCATCTCACCCTTTGAGCCTGTTCCGCCATTCAATGAGATCACGGCTGATTTTTTGTGGACTCAGCTGCACTTTTCCGCCCGAACACCATAACCCTTTATTCCTTTGTTCTTCATAAAGACTATCTGTCTTTATCTTGAAAACATTTAATGAACGAGCCTCAACTGCTTCACTGGGCAGGGAATTGTTACTCCTCAGCTCAGTCCTAAATCTACTTGCCCTTATTTTGAGGCTATGCCCCCTAGTTCTGCTTTTACCCACCAGTGGAAACAACCTGCCCGCATCTATCCTATCTATTCCCTTCATAATCTTATATGTTTCTATAAGATCCCCCTGTATCCTTCTGAATTCCAACGAGTACAGTCCCAGTCTACTCAACCTCTCCTCGTAATCCAACCCCCTCAACTCTGGGATTAATTTAGTGAATCTCCTCTGCACATCCTCCAGCGCCAGTATGCCCATTCTCAGGTAAGGAGACCAAAACTGAACACAATACTCCAGGTGTGGCCTCACTAACACATTATACAGTTGCAGCATAATCTCCTAGTCTTAAACTCCATCCCTCTAGCAATGAAGGATAAAACTCCATTCGCCTTCTTAATCACCTGTCCCGCCTTAAACCAACTTTTTGCGACTCATGCGCTAGGACACCCAGGTCCCTCTGCACAGCAGCATGTTTTAATATTTTATCATTTAAATAATAATCCCTTTTGCTGTTTTTCCTCCCAAAATGGATAACCTCACATTTGTCAACATTGTATTCCATCTGCCAGACCCTAGCCCATTCACTTAAACTATCCAAATCCCTCTGCAGACTTCCAGTATCCTCTGCACTTTTTGCTTTACCACTCATCTTAGTGTTGTTTGCAAACTTGGACACATTGCACTTGGTCGCCAACTCCAAATCATCTGTGTACATTGTGAACAATTGTGGGCCCAACACTGATCCATGAGGGACACTACTTGTTACTGATTGCCAACCAGAGAAACACCCATTAATCCCCACTCTTTGCTTTCTATTAATTAACCAATCCTCTATCCATGCTACTACTTTACCCTTAACATCATGCATCTTTATCTCATGCAACAACTTTTTGTGTGGCACCTTGTCAAAAGCTTTCTGGAAATCCAGATATACCACATCCATTGGCTCCCTGTTGTCTACCGCACTAGTAATGCCCTCAAAAAACTCCACTAAATTAGTTAGGCATGACCTACCCTTTATCAACCCATGCTGCATCTGTCCAATGGGACAATTTTCATCCAGATCCCTTGTAACCAGTACAGTTGACAAGGGGGAGCCAATTTGGTATATTTGGACTTTCAGAAGGCGTTTGACAAAGTCCCGCATAAGAGATTATTGTGCAAAATTAAAGCGCATGGGTTTGGGGGAAATGTATTCAGGTGGATAGAAAACTGGTTGGCAGAGAGGAAACAAAGAGTAGGGATTAATGGGTCCTTTTCAAATTGGCAGACAGTAACTAGTGGGGTGCCACTGGGATAGGTGCTGGGACCCCAGCTATTCACAATATATATTAATGATTTGGATGAGGGAACAAAATGTAATATCTCAAAGTTTGCAGATGTTACCAAGTTAGGTGGGAGGGTGAGTTGTGACGAGGATGCAGGGATCATACAGCATGATCTGGACAGGTTGGGCGAGTGGGCAAATCAATGGCAGATGCAGTATAATTTGGATAAGTATGAGGTTATTCACTGTGGAAGCAAAAACAGGAAGGCAGATTACTACCTGAATGGTTATAAATTGGGAGAGGGGAGTGTGCAGCGGGACCTGGGTGTCCTTGTGCACCAGTCGCTGAAGGTAAGCATGCAGGTGCGGCAGGCGGTAAAGAAGGCTAATGGTATGTTGGCGTTCATTGTGAGAGGTTTCAGGTATAGAATCAGGGATGTGTTGCAATTGTACAGGGCATTGGTGAGGCCACACCTGGAGTATTGTGTGCAGTTTTGGTCTCTTTCTCTGAGGAAGGATGTTCTTGCTCTCGAGGGAGTGCAGCAAAGATTTATCAGACTGATTCCAGGGATGGGGGGACTGTCATATGAGGAGAAATTTATTGGGTTGGGATTGTTCTCGCTGGAGTTCAGAAGAATGAGGGGGATCTCATAGAGACTTATAAAATTTTAATGGGGCTAGACAGGGTAGATGCAGGAAAGATGTTACCAATGATAGGTGTGTCCAGAACCAGGGGTCACAGTCTGAGGATTCAGGGTGTAGAAGACTGCCCTTGTGTTAATGTTTCTCCTATACACTTAACTGGACAGAGATTTGCACTACACTTCTCGGGTACGAAATGAAATTTTATTTGGTACCTATTGATTATAAAAAGGGTAAATCTTCTTGTGTTGCAAAATCAGATGTTCTCAATACATTCACTTATTATATTTTATTTTATATTTTAATTTACATTATATTTTAGTAACTTACAAAGCGACTTGAATTCAAAATATGATAGCAATAACGGTTTCTTTGCCCAAAGCAAAACAGCTGCGCAAGTTAGAATTGGAAATAGAAATGAAGATGTTCGATAGCTAGGCAAATTGAATAGGGTGATTCTAGAATGGAAAATGGCAGCCTGAACTGCTACCTTTAAGGAATTTGTCATCAGTCTAAGTCCATCTATTCCTACCCCTGTAACACGCTGATTAATTTGGGTGAGTCTTCAATACATTTGATTTGATGATTGGATTGTCGGTTTTAAATCTGCAACATTATTTCATTGAACTTTAAAGTTAATATAAATGTTGCATCTAAAATTCTTAAGTGTGTGTTGGAATGCAAACTCTGCTCTTATCATTGGACTGGTATGTGCTGAATACTACAATTTCTTCTTTTGGACAATGGAAAGCTCATATGAACTAAAATGTCAATCTGACCTCCAGTAGAAATGTTGCATCTTGCTTTTAGCTCTGCAAACTGTTGCAAATGTTGTGCCTTATTTCTGCAAGCTATGTGCTTTGCAAACTGATTATACAGTTTTACAGTGTCATAAAGGAATCCATTGTAAAATGATTTTTAAACTGCGCTTTTTATATTTATAATAAAATGGCTAATTAATGATCCTTTTTACCTATCAGAAATAGTAGGTTTCCTTCACAGGGTAAACCATTTCGGACAGATATAAGGAGACATTTCTTCCACAAAGAGCGGTGAGCCTGTGGAATTCATTACAACAGGAAGTAATTGATGCTAGAACTTTGAATTTTTCAAGAGGCGGCTGGATATAGCACTTGGGAGAATGGGATCAAAGGCTGTGGGGAGAAGCAGGATTAGGCTATTGAGTTGGATGATCAGCCATGATCGTGATGAATGGCGGAGCAGGCTTGAAGGGCCAAAAGGCCTCATACTGCCCCCATCTTCTATGTATCTATGCTATTTCTTCCTTGATGATAGATTCCAGCATCTTCCCTACTACCAAAGTTAAGCTAACTGGCCTATAATTACCCGCTTTCTGCCTACCTCCTTTTTTAAACAGTGGTGTCACGTTTGCTAATTTCCAATCCGCCGGGACCACCCCAGAGTCTAGTGAATTTTGGTAAATTATCACTGGTGCATTTGCAATTTCCCTAGCTATCTCTTTTAGTACTCTGGGATGCATTCCATCAGGGCCAGGAGACTTGTCTACCTTTAGCCCCATTAGCATGCCCATCACTACCTCCTTAGTGATAACAATCATCTCAAGGTCCTCACCTGACATAGCCTCATTTCCATCAGTCACTGGCATGTTACTTGTGTCTTCCACTGTGAAGACCGACCCAAAAAACCTGTTCAGTTCCTCAGCCAGTTCCTCATCTCCCATTATTAAATCTCCCTTTTCATCCTCTAAAGGACCAATATTTACCTTAGCCACTCTTTTTTGTAGAAACTTTTACTATCTGTTTTTATATTCTGATCAAATTTACTCTCATAATCTATCTTACTCTCCTTTCTAGTTTTTTTTAGTAGCTTTCTGTTGCCCCCTAAAGATTTCCCAATCCTCTAGTCTCCCACTAATCTTTGCCACTTTGTATGCTTTTTCCTTCATACGCTCCCTTATTTCCTTAGATATCCATGGTCGATTTTCCCTCTTTCTACCATCCTTCTTTTTTGTTGGTATAAACCTTTGCTGAGCACGGTGAAAAATCGCTTGGAAGCTTCTCCACTGTTCCTCAACCGTTTCACCATAAAGTCTTTGCTCCCAGTCTACCTTAGCCAGCTCTTCTCTCATCCCATTGTAATCTCCTTAGTTTAAGCACAAAACACTAGTGTTTGATTTTACCTTCTCACCCTCCATCTGTATTTTAAATTCCACCATATTGTGATTGCTCCTTCCATGAGGATACCTAACTATGAGATCATGAATCAATCTTGTCTCATTACACAGGACCAGATCTAGGACCGCTTGTTCCCTCGTAGGTTCCATTACATACTGTTCCAGGAAACTATCGCGGACACATTCTATAAACACCTGCTCAAGGCTGCCTTGACCGACCTGGTTAAACCAATCGACATGTGGATTAAAATCCCCCTTGATAACTGCTGTACCATTTCTACATGCATCAGTTATTTCTTTGTTTATTGCCCACCGTAATGTTACTATTTGGTGGCCTATAGACTACTCCTATCAGTGACCTTTTTCACCTTACTATCCCTGATTTCCACCAAAATGGATTCAACCTTATCCTCCACAGCACCGATGCCATCTCTCACTACTGCCCTGATGTCAAACTTAAATAACAGAGCTACACCACCTCCCTTACCATCCACTCTGTCCTTCCGAATGGTTTGATAGCCCTGGATATTTAACTCCCAGTCGTGACCATCCTTTAACCATGTTTCAGTAATGGCCACTAAATCAAAGTCATTCACAATGATTTGCACCATCAACTCATTTACCTTATTCCGAATACTACGAGCAGTCAGGTAAAGTACCCTTATGTAGGCTTTTATACCTCCGTTTTGAATCTTAACACCTCTATCAGTAACCTCTCCTCAGTTATTTTTCCTTTGAACTTTTCTCTAATTTTCCTTATCATTAAACCTATATCTTCATGTAACAACCTGCTGTGTCGCTTTCCATTTATGTTTTTACTTCCCGTTTTATTCCTTTTAGTATTACTGGGCCTATTCACTGAGCTGTCCTCAGTCAGTCCAGGAATAGTGCATACCTAGTCAACAAACCCTGATAGGACTGACCCCCTCAGTGGCTCTTGTTGCTAAAGGTGGCCATGTGAAGGCCAAGAGAAAATGTAAAGCTGGTGGGGTTGCCAAGAGTCTATTGGTCTATCCAACACTTACTTCCCTCAGCATTGATATTCGTACTTGTAATTTGGGTGAAGGAGATCCTCGAGATTTGAGTAAGCGTTCATTAGCCAATCAGGCAGGACTGTTAGTCTTACATGAGGAACCAAAAAAGACAGGTATAGTGAAGGTACTAAAGGAGGGTAGACTAAGTTGTAGGGAAGCACCAGGGGGCACCCTGTTAACAACCCATGGTGTGGACCTCCAACCTTTCGAACCACCAAAGCCACCTCCATCTTGCCTAAACCACAAAGACTGGCTCAGTTAGAGACTGAGGCACAATACATGTTAGACATGTTGCAGAAACCAGCAAAGCTTCCGCAGAATAACAAGGAGAGTCTAAGCAGTTGACGGCCATGTTAGAGGGCGAATCGGTGCTGGCCACTTTGCATGTTTACTTGCTAACCACTTGCGTTTATAGAGACATTTAATACCCTAGAACAAAGATTTTTCTGTCAAATTTGTTATTGCAGTTGTTTGATGTAACAAATGTATATATATTTCCTGGAACAATAATGTGATTGCAAGTACTTTGTCATGTGTTTTAAAGTTAAATCATTACTCATGTTGAAACCGGGCAAAGGACTTGTATAATGGGACTAATTAGGACAGATATGTGTGGGTGTTGTGTGTCCTGCCTACCTCATAATGAAACGGACGTGTCCTGATATACTCTGGTGCATTGACAAGTGGGTACAGTGGGGTGACACCCACACATTGGATCAGGAATCTGAAGAGAAAATTGTTGCCGCCACACCCATACAGAGGTGGGTAAGAGGGCCTCCAAACGAAGTAAGGCCATTGCGATCGCAAGCTGCCTGGAACAACTCCGTGGAAGTGAGAGGGAAATAGTTAGAGTTAAACGGGACAGAGAAGCCTAGATAACCCAGTTAAAGAAGGACAAAGCCAACAGTTAAACCAAATGAAACAAGCGAGAGATACCCAGATCACACAATTACAGCAAGACATGATGGGCGCCACCACGTGCATTCATCAATTAGAAGCCGATGTAGCACAGAGAGAGCAGAGATACCAGCTCAACTTCATACATATGAGCCAGTTTGAGGCTCAGTACGATAAGGCAAATCAAAAGCTACAGCGCACCATTAATGACAAAGACAACACTGGCACAATTGGAAGAACAAAAATTAAAATGAAGTGACCTGCAGGCTACAGTAAAAGTCTTACATCAAGCAAGGAAAGAGTGCCTGCGGAACCGACCATACCAAATGCCGGCGCGAGATAGACAGACTACAGTCCCAACTAGCTATTGAAAGAGCGATAATGAGCGCTTGCACCACACATTCCGTGGACAGCGACCCAGGGGTAGAATGGTAGGAATTAGAAGAGGCCGCCTGCAGCTATGCGACCGCCAGCCCCACTACCGACTGGGGATCCCCACCTCCGCTTCAAGCAGCGGAGTCCACTGCACCCCCTGAACTATCTCGGAACCGGCCCTCATCGCAATGAATCGGTCACTATCCGACGACAGGATGGACAGAACCCCCATGCACCCTACATAGCACCCTACACCATGACCCAACTCACTGACATAGCAAAAGCAATCAGGGTGTTCGAACCCTCCGGGGACGCGAATGCCCTTTTTGACAACGTCTCACAGTACCGAGTTCTAAATGGCCTGGATGTGACAGACGAGATCTAATTAATATTATGTTTAAGCCCCGCGATTCGTTCCACCCTTCCTGCTCCCCGAAATGTAGCAGGGGGTCCCTACCAGACATGAAAGCAGCCGTTCGCTGTTGGGTCACTGTCTGTGCGGAGTCTGCACGTTCTCCCCGTGCCTGTGTGGCTTTCCTCTGGGCGCTCCGGTTTCCTCCCACAGCCCTAAGACGTGCAGGTTAGGTGGATCGGCCATGATAAATTGCCCTTGGTGACCAAAAGCGTTAGAAGGGTTGTTGGGATCGGGTGGAAGTGAGGGCTTAAGTGGGTCGGTGCAGACTCGATGGGCCAAAAGGCCTCCTTCTGCACTGCATGTTCTATGTTCTTTGTTCTCACCGCTGTCGGGTACAATAGGGACGATCCGGTAAACGGCCTAAACAACTACCAACAGGAACAAGGGGAACACCTGACGGCATGTGCCGGCCGGCTCTGGAATCAGTTTACCGGGTATTCGGACCATTAAATAGATTCCAATTAGATCTACATCACCGCTCCACATGGATCCGCACTCTAATAGCCCATGCAGCAGTCGCAAAGTGAGAACTACGACCCCAAGGATAACACATAATGAAGCCAGGGCTATCCGCAAAATGACCCGTGCCTGGGAAAGGGACATTAAACAGCTAAACACTCTAAACCTACCAAACCAAGGAAGGTGACTCCCTTCCACCCGAAAGTACCTCCCTCCCAGATATGGCGAAATGAGGAGAGAGGTAGAAATGGGGACACTCAAACCCCGACCACCCGCCCATACCCTTGACAATCGCCGACACAGGGAACCACAGGTCCATGTGCGCAATATTCCCAATCCCTGAAACCAGGAGCAGCAGAGACCCGACCCAAGGCACCCACCGCCATGAGTGCAGTGTTACAACTGCGGGCAGCCCAACCACTTTGCTCAGGACTGTAGGGCCCCACCCAACTACCCCCCATGACCGGTTCCACGGTTCCCCGACAATGGACCCCTACCTATGCTCCTTGAAGAACCAGCATGACAGGCCACCATAACCCCGGTAGAGAACCCCAACGCTCCCTTCAGGCTGTACCCCCAAGTAGAATACCAGACGCATGACAGTGCCCGGCCTCACTGACTTGAATGTGTACCACCACATCGGATAGTGT
Source organism: Scyliorhinus torazame (assembly GCF_047496885.1). Lineage (NCBI taxonomy): Eukaryota > Metazoa > Chordata > Chondrichthyes > Carcharhiniformes > Scyliorhinidae > Scyliorhinus > Scyliorhinus torazame. The sequence goes on from NC_092718.1 coordinate 66,753,667, forward strand.
ATGGAGATCCCTAGTATTTGGCGAGGTAGGAGGCCGCACCGTCAAAATCCTATGGGACACGGGGCACTACTCTAAACACATCCCCTGACCTCAACTGCATATGGAGCACCCGCAGATCAAGGAGCAGTAATTGACCAACTAGAATTTAGATTAGGATACCTGGGGGGTGATTCTCCGAGCCGCAACCGCGCCACGACACCCTGACGCCGGCGCGCGATTCTCCGAGGTGCGGAGAATTGGCGGCATTTGCGCCGGCGCGTTTGACGCGGCGTCGGCCGTGGGCCGCTGGAATTGGCGGGGCTCAATTCTCCGGCTTGGATGGGCCGAGCGGCCGCGCAGATACGACAGAGTCCCGCAGGCGCCGTTCTTCCCTGGTCGCTGCCGGCGGGAACTCTGCGCGAAGGGTCAGGGGGCAGCCTGGGGGGCGGGGAAAAGCGCCCCTTCACCGGCGAGAGCCTCCGATGGGGTCTGGCCCACGATCGGGGCCCACCAATCGGCGGGCCGGCCTCACCCCCCCCGGGCCTACTTTGTTGCGCGGCTGGCCCCTGAATGCGGCCATGTTGCGTCGGGGCCGGCGCGCTGAAGAAGTCTCCCACGCATGCGCAGGTTGGCGCGGCCCAACTGCGCATGCGCGGGTTGGCGGGGCGCCCATTTGCTGCCAGGAAGGGAGGCTGCAGCGGCGTGAACCGCTCCAGCCCCGTGCTGGGCCCCTGTGGGGGGCAGAATCGGTCGTCCCCGTGCCTGTTTCGCGCCATCGTGAAACACGACGGCGTTCATGACGGCGCGAACACTTCGTCTCCATTTTGGAGAATCGCCCCCCTGCTGAGTAACCACCCCTCTATCTTAGTTCAACTCCAACCCGAAGCAAAGCACATACTGGGGTCCAACCTCAGGAGAAAATGTAATTTGTCCTTCAACCTGGCCAGTCCCTGCATATGGTTGATACCGACCAACCAGGTCGAAGTGGCCACAGGTAAGTATATAGATCGCATCTCCCCTATCGAAGAGCTGTGGGTGAACCCCACCGAGATGACCGATGGCCCAGGAACACAGAGTATATTAGCTAAACACACCGGGGCGTTTGCCCACCACAAACATGCTTGTGGCCGAATGATGGGGGAGGTAATCATAGAGGGGCCTGACCCAAAACCTCAAAGACAGTACAGTCCCTAAGCAAGCCGAAGGGGAAGTAGCCAGGGTAATCGATAGTTTACCGAAACAGGGAATGCTGATCCCCATCACCTCCACCAATAATTCCCCCATATGGCTGGTGAGAAAACCGGACGGTTCTTTGAAGCTCACCATTGACTACTTTTATGGGCCAGGGTTTAAAAACTCCAAAGTGTATTGCGGAGTTCACCTGACCTATACCTTTTTATGTTGAATTTGGCTAAGGCGAGAACAAAAGCCTACCCTTCAGGTGTTATTCAACAGTCTTCCCAGATACTTTAATCAAAATAAGCTTTATTCTAAGAACTTAGTTAACATTTGTATATGACCAAACAGCAAGAATTTTGATCAATTACAAACATAAAGACCCCACACAGCTACAGCAATCTATGTGTAACACTTAATGAATTCCCCCTTAACTATTCCAATTCAAAAACAAAATCCCATAAACCAAAAACCCCTTTTTAAGGGCGTGGCCCAGCACTCTGCATTCTCCCTTGAATCAGACTGGCTTTTCCTGGGACTCTGACCCTGTCTCATCAGCAGGTTTAAGCCCTTCTGGAAGGCAAACTATATTTTTTAAGTTACTAAAGCAGGTAGCAACAATCAATGGGTTTTTCTTGGAACAATTCTTTAAAATGAAAATAGAGACACAGACCAAAACACTTCTGTTCTCTATCTGAATCCACAGCAGCCGAATGTGAAAACGAAACCAAAAACAGCTCACAGAGCTACAACCCAGCTCCACACACACAATGACATCACTGAAGCCATGTAATAAGACAAAAATCTTTCTTGAAGGGACACTCGCATGACACTACCATGCACTGAACCAGGCCACCCTGGTCACGACCCCCACAGTGGCGACCAGCCCCGAAGCCATGATGCGACGGGCCCCACGGGGGGTATGGTAACACAATGGTTAGCACTGTTGCTGTACAGCGGCAAAGACTCAGTTCCATTCCCAGCTTGGGTCACTGTCTGTGTGGCATCTGCACCTTCTCCCTGTGTCTGCGTGGGTTTCCTCCTGGTGCTCTGGTTCCCTCCCACAAGTCCTAAAAGATGTGCTGTTAGTTGAATTGGACATTCTGAATTCTCCCTCAGTGACCCAAACAGGCACCGGAATGTGGTGACTAGGGGATTTTCACAGTAACTTCATTGTAGTGTTTATGTAAGCCTACTTGTGACTCTACTAAAGATTATTATGCCAAATACCTCACAGTTCTAGATATCAATAATAGCTTCTGGTCGATCTGCCTGGAGCACCACTGTCAGAAATTTGTGTTCACATTCCAGGGGCAGCAGTACACCTGGACGTGTCTATGCCATGGTTTCCACAACTCCCCCTCCTTCCACCAGATACTAGCCAAAGGCTTGGAACAAATTTCCAGGCCAGAATGTCTGATACAATATGTGGACAATCTCCTCCTGCAAACGGAGTCCAGAGGGGATCTCCTAAAATTATTAAAGGAACTGCTGAACCACCTCTCTACGTTAGGATTAAATATAAACTCCAAAAAGACCGAAATCATGGGACCACAAGTCTCCTACTTGGGTATGATAGTAGAATAGAATAGGATATTACAGCGCAGTACAGGCCCTTCGGCCCTCGATGTTGTGCCGACCTGTGAAACCAATCTAAAGCCCATCTATACTATTTCATTATCATCCATATGTTTACCCAATGACCATTTAAATGCCCTTAATGTTGGTGAGTCCACTACTGTTGCAGGCAGGGCATTCCATGCCCCTACTACTCTCTGAGTAAATAACCTACCTCTGACATCTGTCCTATATCTATCTCCCCTCAATTTAAAGCTATGCCCCTGTTTTGTTATGTTCTTGACATAACATAAGCTGCTTCCTTGATGTGCACTCTGACAAAAGAAGGTTCAGACTTGGAGATAGCTTTAACACGTTTATTAAACTATTAACAATTCTCCTACTTGGATTCAACGCTACTGTTAATCCTGCTATAGCTACTCAGACTGACAAACCAGTCTGCTACAATCCACGTGGTGGGTGCGATGTTCAATCAACCCTGTGTCTGTGCTCATTGAGAGTCTCCACTGGAAAGAGACTGAGCATGTGTGATGTGTCCTTTTATATGGGTTGGTGTAATGCCCTCCTGTGGTAGTGTCACCCCTGTGTGTATCGTGACTGCCTATTGGTCGTGTCCTATCTTCCTGACCTATTGGTTGACTGTCTGTATGTCATGTCTCTGGTGTTCCCTCTAGTGTCTAGCTAGATGTAGTGTATGTACATTAACCCTTTGTGTACTTACAGTGATGTATATCACCACATCACCCCTTTTTTTGTGTTACATATTTTCTGTACAGTGTTAAAGAAAATTGAATAAACTAGGTAGATGAGTGATACTCTGTGCAAGTTATGATTACAGTGATCATTAAACAATAAGTCCAAATCATATGCATGAGTCAAAAGTTCATTATTTATTATGGTCGAGTGGCTTTCTTGTTTGGTTGGAGAGTGGGGGATGTTGATGGTGGCATTGCATTGGAAACGCCATCAGTGTCCCTGTGCTGAAGGAACCGAGAAGTGGTCACATCACTTCGTTGTCGGATTTGGACTCTTTTTTTTTTCTGATGCTTGTGGTGGTAATTCCTGATGGCATCTGTCCTGAAAGCCAGGTTGCCTGTTGGTAGTGCAGCAAACGTGAATTGGTAAAATGCATCGTCCTGCCATGGCATGTCATTGTACTGAGCTGAGCAGCAACAGTGTCCCTCATTTACAGAGTTGTACCATGTCGTACCAGTCGTAGTTCCATTGGTGTTGTTTTTGTCGTGCTTGTTGGCGACGTTGTTGCCTTTGGTACGCTTCTTGCTATTGTCTTTGATGTTGTTGTTGTGTTGGTTGGTTTTGTTGTCGTGTTTGCTGCGCTCAAGGACCACACTCTGTGGCTAATACGAGTCCTTCACGCAGTTACTCGTGTCAGCGTCCTTTGTGGCATCTGCTGTTTCCTTGAGCATGCCGTCACTGAGTTCGCGGCGCTCTCTGTCTGGAGTCATGTCTGGCTTACTCGAATCAGCTTTGGCTTGTCGTCTCCCCGTCTGGAGTCTGTTTCACCCGAGTCAGTTTTGCTTTCTTGACGCTTCCCGTCCGGAGTCATTGCAGGTTCACTTGAGCCAGCTGAGATTTCTTGATGCTCCACGTCCGGAGTCATTTCAGGTTCACTTGAATCTTCTGAAGTTTCTTGATGCTCCACGTCCGGAGTCAAAACGTTCAGGAATTCATTTGCTTGTGGAGAGGCTCAATCGAATGAGGTTTGAAGTAATGTGGTGTCACCGGAGTTACCAGTAGTCTCACTGTGACTGTCGAGTGCCTCTGTACATTCTAGTAGAGCCTCAGTGACTTCTTGTGGTTCACTTGAGCTGGGTAGACCGTCAGATTCTTCTTCTGGTGGCTCAAACAATCTGAGTGGACTGTCATAGTCGCTTTGTTGTTCATGTGAGCGTGGTAGACTGTCATGGTCTGCTTGCTGTATACTTGAGCATGGCAGACTTGCATTGGCTGCTGCTGGTTGCTCAGAGGAGGTTGCTAGACCCTCATGGTTTTGTTCATGCAAGGACTGCGCTCTGGAGTCTTGCGTTCCTTCCATCGTGGAGTCTGCCCACGAGCTCGCTGTGGAGGCTTGTGTCACTCCCTCTGTGGAGTCTTCCAGCGTTCCTTGTGTGGAATCGTGCATTGGTCTCTCTGTGGAAACTGTCATCACTTCTTGTTCATGCAAGAACTGTGCTGTGGAGTCTTGCGTTGCTGCTATCGTGGAGTCTGTCCACGAGCTCACAGTGGAGTCTTTCATCGCTCTCTGTGTGGAGGCTGGGACCCTTTGTGGTGCGTGGACCACTCTCTGTGTGGCAGCAGGCCGCTCTCTGTGGGCTTGTACCGCTCTCTGTCTCTTGGTGACAGGCTGCAGCATAATCCTGTACTCACGAGTCGGGATGTCATATATGCTGGGCTGAAGATTCCCCAATCCGAAAAACTCGTCATCGCGGTCTTCAATGTACAACACGTCTAGTTGCGGATCGGATTTGGTACTGGGGTAGCCTCCCAAGGTGAAAGCTTCGTCTGAGTCATTGTCTTCCAAGACCATATCATCACGTTTTGTGTCGGAGCTGGCATTGGGCTCGCGATGTCCAAAGAAGAATTCAAGGTCTGAGTCATAGACTTCAAGGACTGTATCATCTCTTTGGGCGGTGCTTACTGCTTGTTGCAGGGTTCTGCGGAGGTTACTTTCAGCTACTGGTCGAATTTCAGGCATTGTGCTGTCGTTCCAGGTGAAGGAATCTGGTTTTGAGGCGGTAAATTTTTTTTGGTGTATTTTGGGACATTTCCTCTTGAAGTGGGCGTGGTCCGTGGCCTCTGACGTCATGACGCGTGTGACGTAGTGCGTAGGAAGCGATTGCACATGCGCAGTTCGCTGTTCCTTTACTTGGGGCCTTGTTTTCAATTACGCATGCACGGCTTCTCGCGCATGCGCAAACGGAACTTCCGGTTCTGTGCGCTCTTCGCGCAACTGCGCATGTGCAGCACCTTTTCCAAGAAGGCTGCAATTCAAAACTGCCGTTCGTTGCTGCAAGCCTACCTCGCGGTGCGTTTTGGCGCATCTTTTACCTTTTCTTCTTGTATGTTCCTTGCAGAATTCTTGGAATTTGTCCAGGACTGCCTGGAAATTGTTTTGCCCCTTTGAGTATTTGAAGGTCTGGAAGATTTCAGCTGCTTCTGGACCCGCGATAGTAAGTAGAAGGTTTATTTTCTCTGCATCCACCACACCATCTAGGTCGCACGCTACCAGGTAGATCTCGACTCTCTGAAGAACCAACACCAGTTTTCACTGAGATTGCCTTGGTACCTGAGCTGCTGTGGAACCGGAATCTCGAACATCATCTTGCCTGGCTGCTGTTGCTGGTAGTCACTGTTTGCTGAGTTTTAACTATATGGATTGAAACAGTCCACTCCTGGAACCATGTTTGTTATGCTCTTGACATTGCATAAGCTGCTTCCTTGATGTGCACTCTGACAAAGAAAGGTTCAGACTTGGAGATAGCTTTAACACATTTATTAAACTATTAACAATTCTCCTACTTGGATTCGATGCTACTGTTAATCCTGCTATAGCTACTCAGACTGATGAACCAGTCTGCTACAATCCACGTGGTGGGTGCGATGTGTGAAGTGTCCTTTTATATGGGTTGGTGTAATGCCCTCCTGTGGTAGTGTCACCTCTGTGTGTATCGTGACTGCCCATTGGTCGTGTCCTATGCTCCTGACCTATTGGTTGACTGTCTGTGTGTCATGTCTCTGGTGTATCCTCTCGTGTCTAGCTTGGTGTAGTGTATGTACATTAACCCTTTGTGTACTTACAGTGATGTATATCACCACAGTCCCCTCGTGCTAGCCATCACCATCCGAGGAAAAAGGCTCTCACTGTCCACCCTATCCAATCCTCTGATCACCTTGTATGCCTCAATTAAGTCACCTCTTACCCTTCTTCTCTCTAATGAAAACAGCCTCAAGTCCCTCAGCCTTTCCTCATCAGGGCCGGGATTCTCCCCTACCCGGCGGGGCGGGGGGTCCCGGTGGGATGGAGTGGCGGGAACCACTCCGGCGTCGGTCCGCCCCAAAGATGCAGATTTCGCCGCACCTTTAGGGGCCAAGCCCTCACCTTGAGGGGCTAGGCCCGCGCCGGAGTGGTTGGTGCGCCGCCGGCCGGCGGGAAAGGCCTTTGGCGCCACGCCAGCAGCTGCTGACGCCATCCCCACGCATGCGCAGGGGTGGGTCACTTCCGCATCGGCCATCGCAGAGGCTATGGCCGAGGTGGAAGGAAAAGAGTGCCCCCACGGCACAGGCCCACCCACGGATCGGTGGGCCCCGATCGCGGGCCAGGCCACCGTGGTGACATCCCCCAGGGCCCAATCGCCCCGCGCCCCCCCCCCCCCCAGGACCCCGGAGCCCGCCCGCGCCGCTAGTCCCGCCGATAAGGTAGGTGGTTTGATTCACGCCGGCGGGACTGATATGACAGCAGCGGGACTTCGGCCCATCGCGGGCCAGAGAATCGCCGGGGGGGGTGGTGGGGGGGGTGGGGGGGGGGGGGGGTGGGGGGGGGGGGTGGGGGGGGGGGGTGGGGGGGGCACGATTCCCGCCCCGCCGAATTTTCGGTGCCACAGAATTCGGCGGCCGGTGGGGGCGGGATTCACCCCCCCCCTCCCCCGGCGATTCTCCAACCCGGCAGGGGGTCGGAGAATCCCGTCCAAGATCTTCTTCCCTCCATACCAGGCAACATCCTGGTAAATCTCCTCTGCACCCTTTCCAATGCTTCCACATCCTTCCTATAATGCGGCGAACAGAACTGCACACAATACTCCAAATGTGGCCGCACCAGAGTTTTGTACAGCTGCAACATGACCTCATGGCTCTGAAACTCAATCCCTCTACCAATAAAAACTAACACACCGTACGCCTTCTTAACAACCCTATCAACCTGCGTGGCAACTTTCAGGGATCTATGTCCATGGACACCGAGATCTCTCTGCTCATCCACACTACCAAGAATCTTACCAATAGCCCAGTACTCTGTCTTCCTGTTATTCCTTCCAAAGTGAATCACCTCACACTTTTCTGCATTAAACTTCATTTGCCATTTCTCAGCCCAGCTCTGCAGCTTATCTATGTCCCTCTGTAACCTGCAACATCCTTCCGCACTGTCCACAACTCCACCGACTTTAGTGTCATCTGCAAATTTACTCACTCATCCTTCTACTCCCTCCTCCAGGTCATTTATAAAAATAACAAACAGCAGTGGCCCCAAAACAGATCCTTGTGGTACAGCACTAGTAACTGGACTCCAGGCTGAACATTACACATCAACCACCACCCTCAGTCTTCTTACAGCTAGCCAATTTCTGATCCAAACCGCTAAATCACCCTGAATCCCATGCCTCCGTATTTTCTGCAATAGCCTACCGTGGGGAACCTGATCAAATGCTTTAGTGAAATCCATATACACCACATCAACTGCTTTACCCTCGTCCACCTGTTTGGTCACCTTCTCCAAGAACTCAATAAGGTTTGTGAGGCACGACCTACCCTTCAGAAATCCGTGTTGATTATCCCTAATCAAATTATTCCTTTCTAGTGACAGAGGGAAAGAATGAGATTGAAGGGAAGTGAGTCGAGCCGGTAACACGCCTGCCCTTACCGAAGGATGTGAGCTCGCTACACTCCTGTCTGGGCTTCGTTGGTTACTGTCGAAACCACATCAACGATTTCGCCACCAAAGCCTCTCCAATGAGCTCCCACGGAAAAACACCCCATGGGCCGAGAAGCATACACACCCAGGGTGGGATTCCCTGACCCTCCGCGCCGGAATCACGCCCGGCGCGGGGGCGGAGAATAGCCGTTCACGCTAGACATGCGGCGTGACGGCGCTTCCGCGATTCTCCGCGAACCCGCCAGTCGCACGAACGCGGTTGAGGCGGCGCCGGTCAGGGGCCGTTGGAAGAGGCCCCCGCGGCGATTCTCTGCGGTCGACCGGCTGAACTCCCGCCAGCGTGGTTTACATTTGGTACTACCCAGCGGGAGCTCGAACCCGTGGCCGCGGTGGCAGTCCTGGTGGGGGGCGGGGGGAATCTGACTCCGGGGGGGGGGTCTTCAGCGGTGGGCAGGCCCACGATTGAGGGCCACCGATCGGCAGGCCATCACAATTTGGGAGGGACCTACCTTACACGGGCCCGCTGTGTGGCTTCGCCATGTCGGTGGCGCCCGCGCCGAGGTGGGCCGCCGCGCGCATTTGCAGACCCGCTTGTGGCCGCCGTGCGCATGTGCGGCTGCGCAGCCTGGACAGCAGGGCCCCGCCAGCAGCCAGTGCTGTGGGACGCACGCCGGGGCCCTGCTCGCCCCATGGAAAACGGGGAATCACCCCGGACATTCGAGGAAAAGGTCCAGAGTGATTCTCGTCCGTTTTCCGGCGGGCATGGGGACTTAGTCCCCAAAAGGGAGAATCCCACCCCCAGTTTCTGAACTATAATGGTCATCAGCACAAGCCCCTGCTCTGCAAGTACCCGACCCCAATCTCCCCTTCACCCTTGAAACCGCGGTCACGGACACCACACTGGCAGCCGTGCTCCTTCAGGAACGGCACGGGCGTCTCTGCCCAATAGTCTCTGCCTCACACCTGCTCACCCCGGTGGAACAAAGCTTCTCGGTGTGCAAGACACACCTTTTATCCATTTTCTGGGCAGTACACCGCTTCAACTATATAGTTGGCCTTAACCCCCTTAACAACCTCACCGAACACGCTCCCATACAACTACTGCTGAACAGGCGGATGGAAGACGGGACGGTTAGCCAGGACAGGACAGCACGGTGGACTCTTATGCTCCAGGGCCTGGGACAGTGCAGTAAAACATACAAGAGCTCCCACCTTCCTGTCAGACAACATAACCTATGGAGGGGAGCCTCATTAATGTCAAATTCCGGCAGTAAATGACCCCAAGGGGCCATTTCTGCCAAAACAAAAGGGGGGTACAAAGGGAACCAACCCAGACAGCCCCAACCCTAATCTAAAAATCTACATAGATGGATCTTCCATGGTGGAAGAGGGGAATAGGAAAACGGGATGTGGCATCCATGTGGAAGACGAGGAAGGCAGGTCTGAGGGAATTGGCCTTAAAACTCCCCACACACGTGCATGCACAAGCTGTGGAGCTAGCAGCCATAGCTTACATGGTCAGCCACCCTGACCTATTCCCTACCCCTGCAGACATACACTCAGACAGTGGGCGGAACTCTCCATTGCCCAACGGCGATACAGGAATTGTGGATCGTGCTCGAATCGACTCCGACGCCCAAATCGGGGCCGGCGCCAGTTTGACGCCGGTCAGCCATGCCTTGCCCCCTCTGAATTGGCGCCATCGCACCGCACACTACGCGCTGTTGCAATGGCATTGGTGCATCATCGGCAAGCACTCCCGTGATGCTCTGCCCCCTATGGGCCGAGTTCCCGACTAAGCGGGCGTATGTGTCCTCAACGGTCGGAAACCTGTCATGGCGACTGCGGGGGCTGTGTCCAGCGCCTCCACACTCGGCCGGGATCACACTCACTGTTGGCCAGGGGGACGTCTGCAGGGGCTGGGGGGACTGGTGGGGGGTGAGCAGGTCATGGCCAGGGGCTGACCTGTGCGGTTGCGGATGGCGGAATGGGTCCGCGCACGGCCAGTGCTATGTTGTACGGCGCGACCGCGGCAGGTCGTCGCCATGCGTATGCGTGGCCAGGGACCCAGACATTCTCCAGACGTTTTCGGCACGGGGGCCGGGAGTTTCACCCAGCACCACTGCTAGCCCCTCACTGGTCCCAGAGTCGGTGGGGTTTGGCGCCGATTTCTTCATCGTAAAACGTCCGCGAATTCTCCGTTCGAGCCACCACATAGCAGCTGAAATGGAGAATCCAGCCCAGTATGTATGTCTGTAATAGCTTGACCGACATCCTGCCACTGTGGGAAGGGAGGGGATTTGTCTTGGCACATGGGAAACCTCTGCCCACAGCCCCCTTATTGAGTTTCATTTTTCAGACCATCCAAGGCCGTGAGGATGATATCATTCAAGTTAAGGCCCACCACGGCACCTCCCTATTTGGAAATACAAGGACAGATGAATTGGTCAAGCAGGGGACCCGTGAAGGAGACGTTTGGCAACCATCGGTTACCAAATGGATCAAAGCGGTAACCGTCACCCAGACCGGGGCCGAAGACCTTAAACAGGCCCAAAACACAGACCAGGACCTGAAACAGTTTCAGGAAGGGACATAACCTGCCTCCTTTGAGAAATGGTGGAACACACTCTCCGGAATAGACAGGCTAGTTGTTAAGGACGGCCTGTATGTGGTTCCAACCAGGAACCGCGATCAAATTATCTTCCAGAATCACGATGTCCAGGGCCACCAAGGAGCAGGGGCCACCAGCGAGCGAATTAAGGGATTGTGCTGGTGGCCCACCCTAGAACAGGATGTGAGATATTATGTTGATAATTGTAGAATATGTGCACAGAATAATCCCAATAAATATGCTCGCAAAGGGGAGTTGAGACATATGAGCCTGGTGGAGAGTCCCTGGACGAACCTTCAGATTGATTATATCGGTCCCCTACCGCCCGGTGTGGGAGGTTACAAGTACATCCTGGTCATTGTAGACACCTTTAGTAAGTGGGTGGAGGCTTTCCCTACCCGCACTAACATGGCCAAGGTCACATCCTTGTACAGCAAATATTCACGAGGTGGGGTCTCTCCCGCAGCATTGACTCCGACCAGGGCACTCAATTCACAGCCCAGGTAATGCAGAGAGTAATGGAACTGTTCGGAATGAAACAACAATTCCACATCGCATACTGCCCCCAGTCCAGGGGTATTGTAGAGTGAATGAACCGCACCCTGAAAGACATGATCCAAAAAACCGTTTAGCAAAACGACCACTCCTGGAACTAATTCATGCCCTTCGTACTCATGATGGTACGGAACTCTGTGTCTAGTTCCACCGGATACACCCATACGTCCTAAAGACCAGACAACCCATGAGAGGAACCGAGCCTCTACTCGGGTTAGATCTATCCCGACCCGAAGTCGTGGTACTCTCACACGAAAATGCTCTGAAAGCAATGTTACATAATATGAACCAACCCATGTCTGCCCAATTCCAGCTCCAATATGCCAGGCTTCAGTGGGAAGACCCAGCTTGAAAGGATGCCGATCAAAAAGACAGGGCGACAGCAAACCTTACCCGCTATGGCGTGTCTGGTACCGGTCTCCCAAAACCATCTGACCCGGCGCTCCCTACCAGAAGTGTTAGCACAGTATGTACCCGGTAGCCAAAGACAGCCCACATGGGTTCCTTCCTCTGAGGAGGTATCGAGACGTCTCAGTCCAAATTGTAAATAGCTGTCTGCCCACTCCACACATCCACCCAGTGGCAAAAGCATTCCACTCTCCCACGTTAGACTGTCATCACTTTTCAATCAACAGTCGGCTGACTATGGGGAAAGAATGTATTACACCTCTTTTCCATTAAGGCCATCAGGGTCACACACCTACCCCAGCCAAGCATATTCTGCATGATATACTGTGTCATATTCCTTCAATCAGCAGTCGACTAGTTGTGGGAAGAAGAATGTAATTACCAGTGGAATACGTTCTCCCCGTTGCACAACTACCACAGCCAAGCACACTCAAGTGGTACCCACTTCCCCATTACACACCTACTCCAGCCAAGCACACCCAAGTGGTGCTAGACCACTTGCCCATTACACACCTACTCCAACCAAGCACACCCAAGTGATACTACACCACTTCCCCATTGTCATGATATTCAAACACACACATCATGATAGACACACCAACAGACAAATCAGAACACACAACACCACAACCAATGACAGAAAGATATAAAAGCACAGACACGACCCCCGGTGGTCAGTATTAGCTGCAGAGGAGAACCAGGACACATCTGTTACCAAACACACTCAGGGAGACAGCACGTGCAGAGTATCCAGAACGAACTGTATTATAAGAGTTATAATAAAATAGAGTTGTACCACATACAACTGTGTTGGCTCATCTGTGCACCAGAGCACCCAACACCACATGGTACAGGAGTGGATCGATACCTGCCGGCATACCTCAGTGTACACAGACAACCAGCAGTGCCCAGGCAAAATGATAGAGCTCCCGGTTCCGCAGCCGCTCCAGTGCTACGGCGATCTCCGCGAAAACTGGCGGCGATTCCGGCAAATGTTCGAATTGTTCCTGGTGGCAGCTGAACTCCAAGACCTGGATGATAGCGAAAAAATTGAATTTCTCCTCACCATCGCCGGTGCAAGGGCAAGAGAAATATTCACAAGGTTCAGGTTCTTCAGGAGGCAGCAAAGGTACGATTACCAGGCAGTCCTGGACAAATTCTCCAAGTACTTTGACGAAAACGCAATCCAATCGGCAAATAAAGGTAAGAAAAGCTGCAGTACTCACCTCGTGGCTGGGATCCCGGAGCCCGAATTCCCAGAAGCCAAAATCCCGGGCCTGAGAGAAGGCTGGGTCGAGGTCGGCGGCCATCTTGCTAAAGGTATAACGCTAGCACAGTTGCGCGAGCAGTGCGCAGAACCGGAAGTTTTGTTTCCGCATGCGCGAGATGCTGCGCATGCGCAGTCAAGAAAACGGCCATCGGTAAAGGAACAGCGATCTGAGCATGCGCAGTCGCTTCCTACGTGCTGCATACCGAGCGTCAGGATGTCAGAGGCCCCAGACTGCACCAATTTAAAAGGGAAATGTCCCAAATCCAATTTAAAAGGGAAACGTCCCAAATCAAAAAAACAAAAATCTGTTAAAGCTGTAAAACAACCTTCCCTCACCTGGAATGACAGCACAGTGCCGCAAATTGACCCAGGAGATGAATTTGACCTCCGAAGAACCCTCCGACAAGCAGTTACCTACGCACAAGCCGATGATTCCGACCTTGAATACTTCGATGACGATCTTTACAGTGTTTCCGGACCTCGCTAGCCCAATGATAGCTCCGTGGTCCTATATGACTATGACTCGGACGAACCTTTCGTGTTGCACATTGGCGGCCCCCACATTGAATCCGACGCAGATGCGGATTCATTTTTCGGATTTGAGAATCTTCAATCCAGCAGATATGACGTTCCAACTTATCAGTACCGGATGATGCTGCAGCCTGACATTAACAGACAGGGAGCGGTGCAAGCACACGGAGAGTGCCCTGCTGCCACACAGAGCGTGGTCCACGTCCCGCTCAACGTTCCCGACTCTATGAAAGAAGACATGCAAGACTCAAGAGCGCAGTCCTTGCACGAACAAGAAGTGACTCCAGTGTCACAAGCCTCCACAGAGAGCTCGTGGACAGCCTCCACGATAGAAGCAACGCAAGACTCCAGAGCGCAGTCCTTGCACGAACAAGAAGTGACTCCAGTGTCACAAGCCTCCACAGAGAGCTCGTGGACGGACTCCACGATGGAAGGAACGCAAGACTCCAGAGCGCAGTCCTTGCAGGAACAAGACCATGAGGGTCTAGCAACCTCTCCTGTCCAACCAGCGGCAGACGATGCAAGTCTGCCATGCTCACGTGAACAGCAAGAAGGCTATAACAGCCTACCATGCTCCACTACACAGCAGCATGAACATGACGGTCTCTCATGCTACAATGAAGGGCACAGCGCTGAAGACTGTTCAAGCCCAACTGAAGACAAGCCAAAGGAATCGCCTCGTCCAAGCCCGAAGAAAAAAGGTTTATGCGCTGCCCTTCAGGATCATTATAGCCGAACAGAGATTAATAATGCTGCACGGCCACAGAAGGATGCTGAGGATTTGCTAATGAAATTAATTGAATGTTTAACTTGCAAGGAGCAGACTGAGAATTGCCAGTGTTTTAGTACGGATCGAAAAAATGGACAAGACATTGACCCTCAGGTAATGGAAATAACACAACCTGAACCATATCTACAGCAGGGACAAATGTCTCCCTTCAACACAACACCGCAAAATCCCAACTTCGGAGACCAGCAGTTAGTCAGTAATGACTCTTCAAACCTTGAGGGGAACATTAATTGCATTGAACCTATACACGCTCCACTGATTATTGAGCAGAACATTGGAGCAAGAATCCTGAGGACACCGACATCGAGTAGCCAGATAACGAATTTAAAATCCACAGCAGTTTCAAGTGAACCAAGTGTGCTTTCCACTAATGGTGAAGATGCAGATAAGGTCGACCCGATTCTCCATTGTACCACACTAACCCCAGTGATTAAGCAGTTATGTATGGGGAGTATAATGTGGGCAATTGAGAACAGTAAAAGAGAGACTGTGACCATGCCAGTCCCAGCAAAATCAGACCCAGAGACCATGAAGGCATGTACATTAGACAAAGATACATATGAGGCACCTGAGAAGAAAAGTGAAACGGAATGTTCTTTGGAAAATAGTACAATGTCGATAGAAACATTGGATCCTATATTCGAGACCATACCTATGGGAGAATTTGGGGGTAATAAACAAGGTTCTGCAATGTCTGGGGGAAGATTTAAAATTCCAAAGAAGAAAAGCCCAAATGAAGGACAACGGCAAGACAATGACAGTCCACCGACATGGTGTGCACCACCAGATGAAAACTCTGACAATTTACCCAACCCTAGTGAACAGCAAGCTGCTAATGAGGATCTATCCACGGGATGTGAGACGAGTGACGACAGCATCCCACTTCCCATGCAAAAGGTGCAAGGTGACAGACCTCGCCTAGTGCGTACCGAGGCACTCGACGATCACGGTGGGACCACTGACGACTGCGGTGGCAGCGCACCGCTTCCACCCTCGATGGCTCGACCCTCTCCACTGGTTGGTACATTCCTGCATGTTCCGACTCCAGAAGTGCAGCTTCAGGGAATCCCGGCTGCCTCCAGTGAACCTGTTGGGACTCCGGACGGGGGGCATCGACGGAAGGCAGACCGGACTCCAGATGGGGAGCAGCCAAGCGCCGACTCTGATTCGCGCACGCCAGACCTTGCTCCGGACGGGCGGTGTCGCGGCCTCGGTGATGGCACGCTCAGGGTGACGGCGGATGCCACGGCGACAGGGAATGGATCGCGTGGCAGTTCCACTGGGTTGGCAGTGGCAACCAGCACCGGCGGTCCAAGATGGACACACCAATTCGCGCCATCGCCAGACGTTGATGCGAGCAACAATTCTCTCTCCAAGGCGACATGCTTCGACGTTTCTCTGCGGAGTCGCCCTTCCGGCACAGCAGGTGGCCGGAACCAGCGTACACGGTCTCGGCCAACTTCCACATATGGCACAGTCATCGCCTTGCATGATATTAGTGATGGTGCTACTTCGATGGCAACGACCCATCGGCTACAAGATGCCGTCCACCACAAACATAAAAAGAAAAAGACTCCACCTTGTTCCTGGCATGCAGGGCGGATGGATTGGTGCGTAGGCGCAATCAGCGAGCTTTGCGCCGCCTTCCACGCTCGCAACTGAACCGTACGCACACGCCGGATCCGCCACTGGTTCCCAAGGATGACTTCGTGGAGATGCCACGGATCATGCCCCTTCCATCGCCACCAGAACCAAACCACAGCCAAGGCACCACTAACAAAGATGTTGAATGTTATATTTGCACGAATGAAAAAACCAAGCACTGCACGAAGTACAACAAATGGTAAAGTAGAGACTTCGGCAACAGCATCACCTCCAACAGTCCAAGGTGAACCAGTGTGACCCCAAATCTCCACAGCTGAACCGGCTTGAGGACCAGCCCATTCTTGAGGCGGTCACCCATTAGACTGGACTTATAACGCTGTTCATACGTTCAAAAAGTCAAACACTTCTGTATTATAACCTGTTGTTGTTTATTGTTCCAGATATCGTCTGACCAGACCAATGTTCAAGTTTTTTTTTTTTTCTCTCGCATCCAAGTTTTGTTATGGTACAACCTTGTTAGTGTGACGCACCCGACATCGCCCCATGTAAATAGTTACGTCATATACACACGCTGTACATAACACACACACACACTCTTCGATGCACTCACGACACAATTATATTTATAACCACGTAGGCACATATCTTTGTAAAAAGGGGGGATGTCATGATATTCAAACACACACATCATGATAGACACACCAACAGACAAATCAGAACACACAACACCACAACCAATGACAGAAAGATATAAAAGCACAGACACGACCCCCGGTGGTCAGTATTAGCTGCAGAGGAGAACCAGGACACATCTGTTACCAAACACACTCAGGGAGACAGCACGTGCAGAGTATCCAGAACGAACTGTATTATAAGAGTTATAATAAAATAGAGTTGTACCACATACAACTGTGTTGGCTCATCTGTGCACCAGAGCACCCAACACCACACCCATTACATACCTATCGCAGCCAAGCACACTCAAGTGGTACTACACCACTTCCCCATTACATACCTATCGCAGCCTAGTACACTCAAGTGGGACTATACCACTTCCCCATTACACACCTACTCCAGCCAAGCACATCCAAGTGGTACTACAGCACTTCCCCATTACACACCTACCACAGAAAAGCACACCCAGGTGGTATTATACCACTTCCCCATTACACACCTACCGCAGCCAAGCACACTCAAGTGGTACCCACTTCCCCATTACACACCTACCGCAGCCAAGCACACTCAAGTGGTACCCACTTCCCCAATACACACCTACCTCTGCCAAGCACACGCAAGTGGTACAATACCAGTTCCCCATTACACACCTACTGCAGCCAAGCACACCCAAGTGGTACTACACCACGTCCCCATTACACACCTACCTCAGCCAAGCACACCCAAGTGGTACTATACCAGTTCCCCATTGCACACTTACTGCAGCCAAGCACACCCAAGTGGCACTACACCACTTCCCCATTACACACCTACCGCAGCCGAGCACACACAAGTGGTACTACACCACTTCCCCATTACATACCTATCGCAGCCAAGCACACCCAAGTGGTACTACACCACTTCTCCATTACACACCTACCGCAGCCAAGCACACTCAAGTGGTACGACACCACTTCCCCATTACACACCTACCGCAGCCAAGCACACACAAGTGGTACTATACCACTTCCCCATTACATACCTACCGCAGCCAAGCACACTCAAGTGGTACGACGCCACTTCCCCATTGCACACCTACCGCAGCCAAGCACACTCAAGTGGTACCCACTTCCCCATTGCACACCTACCGCAGCCAAGTACACTCAAATGGTACCCACTTCCCCATTACACACATACCGCAGCCAAGCACACCATGTGGTACCCACTTCCCCATTACACACCTACCTCAGCCAAGCACACTCAAGTGGTACGACACCACTTCCCCATTACACACCTACCTCAGATATGCACACCCAAGTGGTACGACACCACTTCCCCATTACACACCTACCGCAGCCAAGCACACCCAAGTGGTACTATACCACTTCCCCATTACACACCTACTGCAGCCAAGCACACTCAAGTAGTACTACACCACTTCCCCATTACACACGTACCGCAGCCAAGCACACTCAAGTGGTACCCACTTCCCCATTACACACCTACCTCAGCCAAGCACACCCAAGTGGTACTATACCACTTCCCCATTACACACCTACCGCAGCCAAGCACACTCAAGTGGTACGAAACCACTTCCCCATTACACACCTACCGCAGCCAAGCACACTCAAGTGGTCCGACACCACTTCCCCATTACACACCTACCGCAGCCAAGCACACTCAAGTGGTACCTACTTCCCCATTACACACCTACCGCAGACAAGCACACTCAAGTAGTACTGCACCACTTCCCCATTACACACATACCGCAGCCAAGCACACCCAAGTGGTACTATACCACTTCCCCATTACACACCTACTGCAGCCAAGCACACTCAATTAGTACTACACCACTTCCCCATTACATACCTACCGCAGCCAAGCACACTCAAGTGGTACCCACTTCCCCATTACACACCTACCTCAGCCAAGCACACCCAAGTGGTACTACACCATTTCCCCATTACACACCTACCGCAGCAAAGCACATCCAAGTGGTACTATACCACTTCCCCATTACACACCTACCGCAGCCAAGCACACTCAAGTGGTACGACACCACTTCCCCATTACACACCTACCGCAGCCAAGCACACTCAAGTGGTACCCACTTCCCCATTACACACCTACCGCAGCCAAGCACACCCAAGTGGTACTATACCACTTCCCCATTACACACCTACTGCAGCCAAGCACACTCAATTAGTACTACACCACTTCCCCATTACATACCTACCGCAGCCAAGCACACTCAAGTGGTACCCACTTCTCCATTACACACCTACCGCAGCCAAGCACACTCAAGTGGTACGACACCACTTCCCCATTACACACCTACCGCAGCCAAGCACACACAAGTGGTACTATACCACTTCCCCATTACATACCTACCGCAGCCAAGCACACTCAAGTGGTACGACGCCACTTCCCCATTGCACACCTACCGCAGCCAAGCACACTCAAGTGGTACCCACTTCCCCATTGCACACCTACCGCAGCCAAGTACACTCAAATGGTACCCACTTCCCCATTACACACATACCGCAGCCAAGCACACCATGTGGTACCCACTTCCCCATTACACACCTACCGCAGCCAATCACACTCAAGTGGTACTACACCACTTCCCCATTACATACCTACCGCAGCCAAGCACACTCAAGTGGTACGACACCACTTCCCCATTACACATCTACCGCAGCCAAGCACACTCAAGTGGTACCCACTTCCCCATTACACACCTACCTCAGATATGCACACCCAAGTGGTACGACACCACTTCCCCATTACACACCTACCGCAGCCAAGCACACCCAAGTGGTACTATACCACTTCCCCATTACACACCTACTGCAGCCAAGCACACTCAAGCAGTACTACACCACTTCCCCATTACACACGTACCGCAGCCAAGCACACTCAAGTGGTACCCACTTCCCCATTACACACCTACCTCAGCCAAGCACACCCAAGTGGTACTATACCACTTCCCCATTACACACCTACCGCAGCCAAGCACACTCAAGTGGTACGAAACCACTTCCCCATTACACACCTACCGCAGCCAAGCACACTCAAGTGGTCCGACACCACTTCCCCATTACACACCTACCGCAGCCAAGCACACTCAAGTGGTACCTACTTCCCCATTACACACCTACCGCAGACAAGCACACTCAAGTAGTACTGCACCACTTCCCCATTACACACATACCGCACCCAAGCACACCCAAGTGGTACTATACCACTTCCCCATTACACACCTACTGCAGCCAAGCACACTCAATTAGTACTACACCACTTCCCCATTACATACCTACCGCAGCCAAGCACACTCAAGTGGTACCCACTTCCCCATTACACACCTACCTCAGCCAAGCACACCCAAGTGGTACTACACCATTTCCCCATTACACACCTACCGCAGCAAAGCACATTCAAGTGGTACTATACCACTTCCCCATTACACACCTACCGCAGCCAAGCACACTCAAGTGGTACGACACCACTTCCCCATTACACACCTACCGCAGCCAAGCACACTCAAGTGGTACCCACTTCCCCATTACACACCTACCGCAGCCAAGCACACCCAAGTGGTACTATACCACTTCCCCATTACACACCTACTGCAGCCAAGCACACTCAATTAGTACTACACCACTTCCCCATTACATACCTACCGCAGCCAAGCACACTCAAGTGGTACCCACTTCCCCATTACACACCTACCTCAGCCAAGCACACCCAAGTGGTACTACACCATTTCCCCATTACACACCTACCGCAGCAAAGCACATCCAAGTGGTACTATACCACTTCCCCATTACACACCTACCGCAGCCAAGCACACTCAAGTGGTACCCACTTCCCCATTACACACCTACCGCAGCCAAGCACACCCAAGTGGTACTATACCACTTCCCCATTACACACCTACTGCAGCCAAGCACACTCAATTAGTACTACACCACTTCCCCATTACATACCTACCGCAGCCAAGCACACTCAAGTGGTACCCACTTCTCCATTACACACCTACCGCAGCCAAGCACACTCAAGTGGTACGACACCACTTCCCCATTACACACCTACCGCAGCCAAGCACACACAAGTGGTACTATACCACTTCCCCATTACATACCTACCGCAGCCAAGCACACTCAAGTGGTACGACGCCACTTCCCCATTGCACACCTACCGCAGCCAAGCACACTCAAGTGGTACCCACTTCCCCATTGCACACCTACCGCAGCCAAGTACACTCAAATGGTACCCACTTCCCCATTACACACATACCGCAGCCAAGCACACCATGTGGTACCCACTTCCCCATTACACACCTACCGCAGCCAAGCACACTCAAGTGGTACTACACCACTTCCCCATTACATACCTACCGCAGCCAAGCACACTCAAGTGGTACGACACCACTTCCCCATTACACATCTACCGCAGCCAAGCACACTCAAGTGGTACCCACTTCCCCATTACACACCTACCTCAGATATGCACACCCAAGTGGTACGACACCACTTCCCCATTACACACCTACCGCAGCCAAGCACACCCAAGTGGTACTATACCACTTCCCCATTACACACCTACTGCAGCCAAGCACACTCAAGTAGTACTACACCACTTCCCCATTACACACGTACCGCAGCCAAGCACACTCAAGTGGTACCCACTTCCCCATTACACACCTACCTCAGCCAAGCACACCCAAGTGGTACTATACCACTTCCCCATTACACACCTACCGCAGCCAAGCACACTCAAGTGGTACGAAACCACTTCCCCATTACACACCTACCGCAGCCAAGCACACTCAAGTGGTCCGACACCACTTCCCCATTACACACCTACCGCAGCCAAGCACACTCAAGTGGTACCTACTTCCCCATTACACACCTACCGCAGACAAGCACACTCAAGTAGTACTGCACCACTTCCCCATTACACACAAACCGCAGCCAAGCACACCCAAGTGGTACTATACCACTTCCCCATTACACACCTACTGCAGCCAAGCACACTCAATTAGTACTACACCACTTCCCCATTACATACCTACCGCAGCCAAGCACACTCAAGTGGTACCCACTTCCCCATTACACACCTACGTCAGCCAAGCACACCCAAGTGGTACTACACCATTTCCCCATTACACACCTACCGCAGCAAAGCACATCCAAGTGGTGCTATACCACTTCCCCATTACACACCTACCGCAGCCAAGCACACTCAAGTGGTACGACACCACTTCCCCATTACATACCTACCGCAGCCAAGCACACCCAAGTGGTACTACATCACTTCTCCATTACACACCTATTGCAGCCAAGCACACTCAAGTGGTACCCACTTCCCCATTGCACACCTCCCGCAGCCAAGCACACTCAAGTGGCACCCACTTCCCCATTACACACCTACCGCAGCCAAGCACACTCAAGTGGTACTACACTTCCCCATTACATACCTCCCGCAGCCAAGCACACCCAAGTGGTACAACACCACTTCCCCATTACACACCTACCGCAGCCAAGCACCCTCAAGTGGTACGACACCACTTCCCCATTGCACATCTACCGCAGCCAAGCACTCTCAAGTGGTACTACACCACTTCCCCATTACATACCTACCGCAGCCAAGCACACCCAAGTGGTACTACACCACTTCCCCATTACACACCTACTCCAGCCAAGCACACCCAAGTGGTACTACACCACTTCCCCATTACACACCTACTCCAGCCAAGCACACCCAAGTGGTACTACACCACTTCCCCATTACACACCTACTCCAGCCAAGCACACCCAAGTGCTACTATACCACTTTGCCATACCTCCAAGTTCCCACAACCACGCACAATAAATCCCAGGTCCCGTAAAACCAATACCCCATGGGACGCTTCCTACTGCGAACCTCTGCACCCCTCTCCCGATCGACATACGTCCCTTGCCATACAATTAACCTTTTCCTTTGACTACAACTACTCCACCATAGAACACTCAAGTACTACTGGACAAGCCTGCAATCGAGTTTTCGCTTAATTCTACCTCAACTCTAGCCAAGAACACCCAAGTGCTACAACATCTCTTCCCTGTTCCTCCCAGTTCCCACAACCACGCACAATAAATTCCAGGTCCCATAAAACCAATAACCAATGGTACCCTTCCTACTGCAAACCTCTGCGTACACCACAGCACCCCTCTCCTGATCGACACATACCCAAGTCATAAAATTAACTTTTTCCTTTGACTGCACCTCTTCCCCGGTAAGGCCATCAAGTGCCACACCTACTCTCGCCCTGCTCCTAGACCTCTTCCCCGTTATACACCTTCGCCACCAAAACACACCCAAGTACTACCGGACAATCCTGCAATTTCAGATGAGGTACAACCCCGCTTCCTCCTCCTTTGGGTGGCACGCATCCCCACCCAGGAAACACCCAGCTTCCTCCTCCTGTGGGTGGCACGCATCCCCACCCAGGAAACACCCCGCTTCCTCCTCCTGTGGGTGGCACGCATCCCCACCCAGGAAACACCCAGCTTCCTCCTCCTGTGGGTGGCACGCATCTCCACCCAGGAAACACCCCGCTTCCTCCTCCTGTGGGTGGCACGCATCCCCACCCAGGAAACACCCAGCTTCCTCCTCCTGTGGGTGTCACTCATCCCCACCCAGGAAACATCCCGCTTCCTCCTCCTGTGGGTGTCACTCATCCCCACCCAGGAAACACCCCGCTTCCTCCTCCTGTGGGTGTCACTCATCACCACCCAGGAAACATCCCGCTTGCTCCTCCTGTGGGTAGCACTCATCCCCACCCAGGAAACACCCCACTTCCTCTTCCTGTGGGTGTCACTCATCCCCACCCAGGAAACATCCCGCTTCCTCCTCCTGTGGGTGCCACTCATCCCCACCCAGGAAACACCCCACTTCCTCCTCCTGTGGGTGTCACTCATCCCCACCCAGGAAACACCCCGCTTCCTCCTCCTGTGGGTGTCACTCATCCCCACCCCAGGAAACACCCCGCTTCCTCCTCCTGTGGGTGCCACTCATCTCCACCCCAGGAAACACCCCGCTTCCTCCTCCTGTGGGTGGCACATCCCCACCCCAGGAAACAACCCGCTTCCTCCACCTGTGCCATCCCCACCCCAGGAAACACCCCGCTTCCTCCTCCTGTGGGTGCCACTCATCCCCACCCAGGAAACACCCCGCTTCCTCCTCCTGTGGGTGCCACTCATCCCCACCCCAGGAAACAACCCGCTTCCTCCCCCTGTGGGTGGCACTCATCCCCATCCCAGGAAAAACCCCGCTTGCTCCTCCTGTGGGTGTCACTCATCCCCATCCCAGGAAAACCCCCGCTTCCTCCTCCTGTGGGTGGCACTCATCCCCCTGAAGCATAAGTTGGGTGACCTGCCATGCCAGGCTGGGCTACATGTGCAGTTCGTCCTCGCCTTCCCACTCAGCCTCCTTGTCCGATGAGGCCTGCATTCGTCCTCCACCTCCAGCATGTCCCTCTTCTTCAGGTCGCAGCAGGCCAGCACGATGTTTGAGACACTCTTGGGGCTGTGGTAGTCACCACTGTTGTATTATATTGTATATATGGGTATTACGGTAAAGCCCCTGTACTACAGGTACGGGGGTAGATCCCTGCCTGCTGGCTCCGCCCAGTAGGCGGAGTATAAATGTGTGTGCTCTCCGAACTGCAGCCATTTCGTAAGCTGCTGTAGGAGGCCACACATCTCTGTGTAATAAAGCCACGATTACATTCTACGCTAGTCTCATCGTAATTGATAGTGCATCAGGAGCTATATTGGAGAGCCCCACCAGAGCAGTCTAGGCATCGGAAGCCCATCTTGGAGTATGCCGTGCACCACTCAAGGATGCTCCTGGTTGCTGCATGGACGTCATTATAATGGGTCTTCACGTCAGTCTGGGGCCTCCGGACAGGCGTCATTAAACAAGACCTCAGCGGGTGACCCTTGTCGCCCAAGAGCCAACCTCTCACCTGAGGGAGCGCCTCGAAGGTGCCAGGAACCAACGAGTGCGCCAGGATGTATGCATCGTGCACGCTGCCTGGGTATCAGGCGCAGACTTACATGATGTGCAGCTGGTGGTCACACCTTCTTATTGATGAAGGGCACCCACTGATATATCGGTGCTCATAGGAGAACATGTGTGCCATCGATCACCCCCTGGAACTGGGGCATGCCAGCTCTGGTGGCAAATCCTGCTGCCCAGGAACCTTGTGTGCCTGGTCCAGACTGGAGTTTATATAGGCTGCTGTCCACGCGCAGATGCACCTGTGCATGGATATCTGTGAGAACCCAGACAGGTCCAGTCTCCGCC
Source organism: Scyliorhinus torazame (assembly GCF_047496885.1). Classification (NCBI taxonomy): domain Eukaryota; kingdom Metazoa; phylum Chordata; class Chondrichthyes; order Carcharhiniformes; family Scyliorhinidae; genus Scyliorhinus; species Scyliorhinus torazame. Next base: position 66,778,844 of record NC_092718.1, read on the forward strand.
CCGAGAATGACCCTGAGGCATAAAAGATTAGGGTGACCGTCACCTTGGCGGCCACCGGGATTGGGTATCCTCCTCCATACCCTTGCAGTGCCAGGTGTGCCACCATCTGGTACAGGGGGAGCATGGTCTCCCTGGTTAGCCGGAGTCTTAGGCGGCACACGCAGACTGGCAGCTCCTCGAAGGACAGGCACCAATGGTATATACGTGCCGTGATGGGGCACCTCTTTCCCGGCCTGTTGGACAGTCGGCCTCATCAGCTGGCCCGTGCTCTTCTGGGCAGGCTCCTCTTGTGTAGGGTCCTCCCCGAGTAGACCCTGTGCCTCCAGCCTCCGAGCGTGCATAACACCAGCTGCAGCCAGGTAGATAGCGAGCATAGCTGGCTGTACTCTGAAATTCATTCTCTGCAGAGGGGTGGGGAGGGTGGGGTGGGCGAAGACATGTTAGCAAGATGAGTATTCCCTTGCCCATCCAGATCCAACAGGCTACATGGTGACACTGAGTTGCACTTTAGCTCCACCCTCCACATGTCCCCCGCAAACCCATCCCCACTCCTCAGCCATTCCCCTGAAATGTTGCCTTCCACCCACCGGGGAGCTCTATCCTCACCACCTGTCCCTGTCAACAGGGGTGCCAGTGACTGCCGCGACCCCTGTCCTGTTTCCCCAGTGGAGTCTACTGTTTGTCCTTATTGGGTGGGCCGTGGGTTATCCCGCCAGCAGGGTAATGCCTGGTTGTACGGTGGAGAGGGTCACTGTGGGCCATCAATCACCTCCATGCTTAGAGGCTTGTGTGTGGGAAGGTCCTTCAGATGGGGGTGAGGAAGGGAAGTGTGCATCTGTTGGGATCCATAGCTGCAGTGTGATGTGGGTTCTGGGTGTGACACACAGGTTGTGACAACCTGACCAGGGGCAGGATGTGCTGGGTGGGCAGACAGGGCCTGGACAGCTGGTGATCCTGTGGAGTGGGCAAGTTGATGGTTTAATTGCTGAGGCCTCTGCCCTGAGATGAGCAGTGTGCCAGGGAGGGTGCCAAAGACCACGGTGCACGTGTCCTTTGTTTGGGGTGGGCTCAGCTATTCCCCTGCTTCCCCTGTTTTGTACCATAAATCGAGTTGGCAAAAAGAAAACTAGGTTTATTGCAAAACAATTATATTTACAATTTACATCAGATGCCAGCCGGGTCTGATCTGCCGGTCCCATACCTGGCCCATTTATACACATCTTAACCATGAATGATCTAGGGCTCCTCGCCCCTTGAGTGGGGGAGCTCGTATTCGGCAAGACTCATGGGGAGACTGATTGCTCCAGCCCCGTAGGTCTGATGAGCACACTGAGGAGTGCCAGCACCTCGTGGGCCACTAGTTGAGCTTGGTCACGCCCATCTTATTGATGGGTCAGCTGAGGTCTGAGGGTTTCCACACGGGTGGCCTGGGTGGGGACCCGGATGACCAAAGGCTCTCTGAACATTTACAGTGAACAGTCAGCAGGGTGAGCAGCCAGGAATTGGCCTGAAATCGGCGCCAGGCATGGACCTCGATTTGGGCCGGATGCCTGATTCTTTGCCCAATCGGTGTTCACGTTTGTGGCAGCGTGAGGCGGAGAATTTTGTCCCTGATCACAACACCTACGCTTCTCCATCTCTACTATTCCCTCTCTTCAAAGATCAAATACTCGTCCCTCAATGCTGTACCAGTTCAGGTGAAGTCCATGCCTTCAGTACAACCTTCCCTTACCCCAGGGCTTTCTCCAACACCCCAACAATATAAACCTTCCCTCTGCAACCACACTTTGGCTATTCTAATCTTTCTCTCAGTCTATAAAACACACATCATGGGAAAGTTATTGGTATAGAACAGACAGAGCAGACCCGGCTGGGGTCTGGTGTTTATTATTGCTTTGCAATAAACCAAGTTTTCTTTTCACTAACTTGGTTTGGGCTCTTTTGTGGCCTACAAAACTGGCGATGAGGATACATCTGGAGCCTTGCCTATCACCTCATGCCTACATCCCGCTATTAGACCTGAAACATATTTCCGACATTGGTTCCAAAATGGCTATCCTTCCAGGCTGCTACACCGCCGTTCCTGTTACATCACGTCCTTCACCCTGTGTAGCGCACAAAGACTCCGTGAGACGAATAGAGTGAAGTCGATGAGGCTTTATTAAGCGTGTCTGTTCCCCAGCAGCCCGATAGTAAACTGGCCTGCGGGGGAAGGCACCGGCTTCTTATACTTCGCCTTCAGGGCGGAGCATGAGGTCAACGGCCAACCAGGACCCGGGATCTGTCATCCAATGACATTAGGGCTTCCAGTCCCACATGACCCCCAATACATACTACCACATTCACCCCTTGTCAAAAATGAACCCGGCGGGGTGATGCTTCGTATGGTGGTAAGGGTTTACAGGGCTGGTCCTGGGAGGAGAGAACAGTTTCATGGTAGTACAGTATTGGACAGTATCGTCCTGTTACAACTATTTACAGAGGGTATAGGAAAAACAAAATGTTCATTGGACAGTCCATCTTTGTTTTACATCGACGCCACGAGTCGGTCGGGCGGTCTGGTCGTCCGTGTCGATCGCCTCGGCCCCGGCGGTGGTGGTGGTGCTTGTACCAGCGTTGTCGCCTCCGGGAGCCGCACGGTTTCAGCTGTCGGTGCAAAGGGGAGGGGGACTGATCCTCCTGGGAAGGGGGCGGTCGCGGGGTGCGGCGGTGGCAGGAAGGGGGGCGGTTGGGTTGATGGTGTCGGGGGGGTGTGCGTGGTGCCGGCGGGCGCCAGATCCCGCAGGGAGACCGTGTCCTGTCGGCCGTCGGGGTACTCCACGTAGGTGTACTGGGGGTTTGCGTGGAGGAGGTGAACCCTTTCGACCAACGGGTCCGCCTTATGTGCCCACACGTGCTTTCGGAGCAGGATGGGTCCTGGGGCCGCCAGCCGGGTCGGCAGCAACGTTCCAGAGGAGGACCTCCTAGGGAAGACAAGGAGACGCTCGTGAGGCGTTTGATTAGTGCTTGTACATAATAACGACCGGATGGAATGGAGAGCGTCCGGGAGGACCTCCTGCCACCGTGAAACTGGGAGATCCCTGGACCGTAGGGCCAGTAGGACGGCCTTCCAGACCGTGCCGTTCTCCCTTTCTACTTGCCCGTTCCCCCGGGGGTTGTAGCTGGTCGTCCTGCTTGAAGCTATGCCCTTGCTGAGCAGGAACTGGCGCAGCTCGTCACTCATGAAAGAGGACCCCCTGTCGCTGTGGACGTATGCGGGGTAACCGAACAGTGTGAAGATGCTGTTCAGGGCTTTAATGACTGTGGCCGCGGTCATGTCGGAGCAGGGAATGGCAAAAGGGAAGCGGGAGTATTCGTCCACTACATTAAGGAAATACGCGTTGCGGTCGGTGGAGGGGAGGGGCCCTTTGAAATCGAGACTGAGGCGTTCAAAGGGACGGGAAGCCTTAATCAGGTGCACTCCATCTGGCCTGAAAAAATGCGGTTTGCATTCTGCGCAGATGTGGCAGTCTCTTGTGACTGTACGGACCTCCTCTAAGGAGTATGGGAGATTGCGGGACTTGATGAAGTGGTAAAACCGAGTGACCCCCGGGTGGCAGAGGTCCTCGTGGAGGGCTTGGAGGCGGTCAATTTGTGCGTTGGCACATGTGCTGCGGGATAGGGCATCGGACGGCTCGTTCAGCTTTCCGGGCCGGTACAAGATCTCATAGTTGAAGGTGGAGAGTTCGATCCTCCACCGCAAGATCTTGTCGTTCTTGATTTTGCCCCGCTGTGCATTATCGAACATGAAGGCTACCGACCGTTGGTCAGTGAGGAGAGTGAATCTCCTGCCGGCCAGGTAATGCCTCCAATGTCGCACAGCTTCCACTATGGCTTGGGCTTCCTTTTCCACTGAGGAGTGGCGGATTTCTGAGGCGTGGAGGGTTCGGGAGAAGAAGGCCACGGGTCTGCCCGCTTGGTTAAGGGTAGCCGCTAGAGCTACGTCAGAGGCGTCGCTCTCGAGCTGGAAGGGGAGGGACTCGTCGATGGCGCGCATCGTGGCCTTTGCGATGTCCGCTTTGATGCGGCTGAAGGCCTGGCAAGCCTCTGTCGACAGAGGGAAAGTCGTGGTCTGTATTAGGGGGCGGGCCTTGTCTGCGTACTGGGGGACCCACTGGGCGTAGTACGAAAAGAACCCCAGGCAGCGTTTCAGGGCTTTTGGGCAGTGCGGGAGGGGAAATTCCATGAGTGCGCGCATACGTTCGGGGTCGGGGCCTATTATCCCATTGCGCACTATGTAGCCCAGAATGGCTAGCCGATCGGTGCCAAAAACGCACTTGTCCTCGTTGTACGTGAGGTTCAAGGCTTTGGCGGTCTGGAGGAATTTTTGGAGGTTGGCGTCGTGGTCCTGCTGATCGTGGCCGCAGATGGTTACATTGTCGAGGTACGGGAACGTGGCCCGTAACCCATGTTGATCAACCATTCGGTCCATCTCCCGTTGGAAGACCGAGACCCCGTTTGTGACGCCAAAAGGGACCCGTAGGAAATGGTATAATCGCCCGTCTGCCTTGAAGGCTGTGTACTTGCGGTCACTTGGGCGGATGGGGAGCTGATGGTAGGCGGACTTGAGGTCCACGGTGGAGAAGACTTTATACTGGGCAATCCGATTGACCATGTCGGATATGCGGGGGAGAGGGTACGCGTCTTTTGTGTGTACCTGTTGATGGTCTGGCTATAGTCAATGACTATCCTTTGTTTCTCCCCTGTCTTCACTACTACCACCTGCGCTCTCCAGGGACTATTGCTGGCCTGGATTATGCCCTCCTTTAGTAGCCGCTGGACTTCGGAGCGAATGAAGGTCCGGTCCTGGGCGCTGTACCGTCTGCTCCTAGTGGCGACGGGTTTGCAATCCGGGGTGAGGTTCGCAAACAAGGACGGGGGTTGCACCTTGAGGGTGGCGAGGCCGCAGATAGTGAGTGGGGGTATGGGGCCGCCGAATTTAAACGTAAGGCTCTGTAGGTTACATTGAAAATCTAAGCCCAGCAAGGTGGGGGCACAGAGTTGGGGAAGGACGTTAAGTTTGTAGTTTTTGAATTCCCTCCCCTGTACCGTTAGGGTAACTATGCAGAATCCCTGGATCTGTACGGAGTGGGATCCTGCAGCTAGGCAAATCTTTTGTGCGCTGGGGTAGGTAGTTAAGGAACAGCGTCTTACCGTGTCGGGATGTATAAAACTTTCCGTGCTCCCGTAGTCGACTAGGCATGGTGTCTCGTGGCCGTTAATTAGGACCGTTGTCGTCGTCGTCTGGAGAGTCTGGGGCCGAGCCTGATCGAGCGTAACCGAAGCGAGCCGTGGTTGTAGTAGTGGGGTGAGGTCCGTTGTTGCCGTCCAAGATGGCCTCGGGGATGGACAAAATGGCCACCCCCATACATCGCACGTGGCTGAGGGGTCACAAGATGGCGTCGGGGTGGACAAAATGGCCGCCCCCATGCGTCGTACAGGTCGGGGGCGGTCCAAGATGGCGGCGCCCCTCCTCCCCTTGTGGTGGTCGGGACCCAAAATGGCGGCGTCTGCGGGTCGCACATGGTGTGCTGGGGGGTCTGGGGAGTGCTAGGACCGCGCGGAGTTCCTGCACTGCGAGCGCCAGGGCCGCGGGCGCTAGGACCGCGCGGAGTTCCTTCACTGCGAGCGCCAGGGCCGCGGGCGCTAGGACCGTGCGGAGCTCCCTCGCCGGGGACAGCGGTGGTCAGGACCCAGGTCGGCGGCGCTGGCGGGTCAGTCGTGGGGCCGCGAGCGCTGGGACCGTGCGGAGCTCCCTCGCCGGGGACAGCGGTGGTCGGTGTCCAGGTAGGTTGCGCCGGCGGGTCAGGCGTGGGGCGCGGGACGGGGGTGAGGGCCCAGGTCGGCGGCGCTGGCGGGTCAGTCGTGGGGCCGCGGGCGCTGGGACCACGCGGAGCTCCCTCGCCGGGGACAGCGGTGGTCGGGGCCCAGGTTGGCGGCGCCGGCGGGTCAGTCGTGGGGCCGCGAGCGCTGGGACCGTGCGGAGCTCCCTCGCCGGGGACAGCGGTGGTCGGGGCCCAGGTGGGTCAGTCGTGGGGCCGCGAGCGCTGGGACCGTGCGGAGCTCCCTCGCCGGGGACAGCGGTGGTCGGGGTCCAGGTAGGTTGCGCCGGCGGGTCAGGCGTGGGGCGCGGGACGGGGGTGAGGGCCCAGGTCGGCGGCGCCGGCGGGTCAGTCGTGGGGCCGCGAGCGCTGGGACCATGCGGAGCTCCCTCGCCGGGGACAGCGGTGGTCGGGGCCCAGGTGGGTCAGTCGTGGGGCCGCGAGCGCTGGGACCGTGCGGAGCTCCCTCGCCGGGGACAGCGGTGGTCGGGGTCCAGGTAGGTTGCGCCGGCGGGTGAGGCGTGGGGCGTGGGACGGGGTGAGGGTGGCGTTAGGGATGCGAAAAACCCCCTCCTCTCCGTGGAGAGTGTTGGCCGGCACCCAAATCGGGAGCGCCGGCGGCGGGTCGTACATGGACTGCGGGGAGGGGGGTTGGGGAGCGTAGGCGGCGTGCAGGGCTCCCAGTTCTCCCGGGACCGCGGTGGTCGGGACCCAAAATGGCGGCGTCTGCGGGTCGCACATGGCGTGCTGGGGGGGTTGGGAGGCATGGACTGCCTGTAGAGCTCCCTGTGGCCCCGGGACGGCGGCGACCTCGCGGGATCGGCACACCACCGCATAGTGGCCCTTTTTCCCGCAGCTTTTGCAGATGGCTGCGCGGGCCGGACAGCATTGTCGGGGGTGCTTCGCCTGGCCGCAGAAATAACAGCGGGCGCCCCCGGTGCGACTCGGCGTTTGGACTGCGCAAGCCTGTGGGGTGTCCGGGGGGGGGTAGGGGGTTTGCCGCGACGGGTACGTACGGGGCCCAATGGCCTGCCGCGCGGTCGGGGCCGTAGGCGCGAGTATTACGCGCGGCTACGTCCAGCGAGGCTGCCAGGGCCCGTGCCTCTGAGAGTCCTAGCGACTCTTTTTCTAGAAGTCTTTGGCGGATTTGGGAGGATTGCATACCTGCCACAAAAGCGTCGCGCATTAACATGTCCGTATGTTCGTTTGCATTCACCGACGGGCAGCTTCAGGCTCTTCCCAAGATCAGCAGCGCGGCGTAGAACTCGTCCATCGATTCTCCGGGAGCTTGCCGTCTTGTCGCGAGCTGGTAGCGAGCGTAGATTTGGTTAACTGGGCGAACGTAGAGACTTCTCAGTGCTGTGAACGCCGTCTGGAAATCGTCGGTGTCTTCAATGAGGGTGAAAATCTCCGTGCTCACCCTCGAGTGCAGGACCTGCAGTTTTTGTTCGTCTGAGACTCGGCCTGTGGTCGATCTGATGTAGGCCTCGAAGCAAGTCTGCCAGTGTTTGAAGGCTGCTGCCGCATTCACTGCATGGGGGCTGATCCTCAGGCATTCTGGAATGATCCTGAGCTCCATAGTCCTTTTTAGGCACGCTTAATAAATTGTAGCGCACAAAGACTCCGTGAGACGAATAGAGTGAAGTCATTGAGGCTTTATTAAGCATGTCTGTCCCCAGCAGCCCGATAGTAAACTGGCCTGCGGGGGAAGGCACCGGCTTCTTATACTTCGCCTTCAGGGCGGAGCATGAGGTCAACGGCCAACCAGGACCCGGGATCTGTCAGCCAATGACATTAGGGCTTCCAGTCCCACATGACCCCCAGTACATACTACCACACCCTGGCTGTCACGAGACGATCTAGATTGCAAAGAGTTGTTGTGATAAAAGATTTAAACCACTCAAGTCTGTAAGTCCAGTAACAAAGACTTTTTACTCAAGCACTATTGTGTAATACTCTCTGATACAGAAGCTGCATCACATATTTGTATGCTTGGTTATCACATTTCCACGATGAATTCCTAATGAGCAGGCTGCAGGTATCTGCTGTTATCTCCCTCGGAGGTTTCAAATGCCTAAGATCTATGTCTATGATTTGTGGTTCTAATATTCTAACATTTGTTCATTCATCCTGTGAAGGTCATTAAATTTTCTGACTTGCGACTGTTAGTTCCATTCCCATCCCATAATGCCTATCCGTTGCCTCTATTTCCCACCATGTTAAGAAATAGCTCTAATAACTACACTTGTCTACTTCAAAGCTGTTAATGTTCACCTTATTTTCAATCTAAAACATGAATTATTTCAATTAGCTCACTTCAGTCGCTCCTTTTTGACCCCTGGTCAGGCACTACCTGGCCCAGGTGAGCCATTCCCAAGATCCTGTGCCCAGCAGCAACACTAGGGATCCTGCTAGAGTCCATTGGGGTTTGAGTCTGCTATCCTATGGTTCTCTTATGGCTTTGCCTAAGTCTTATTCACCTAAGCTAGGCCTGAAACCATCTGGTCAGGCCTACATGTGACTCCAGACCTATGGCAATGTGGCTGGCCCATAACAGCTCTCTGAAATGGCCCAGCAAGCCATTCAGTTGTATTCAACCGCTACGGATAACCAAAAAAGGAATGAAACCGGACGGACCACCCAGCATCAACCCAGGCAGTGGAAACGACAATGGCAAACCAAGCCCTGTCAACCCTGCAAAGCTCTCCTTATTAACATCTGGGAGCTTGTGCCAAAGTTGGGAGAGCTGTCTCACAGACTAGTCAAACAACTGCCTGACATAATAACTCACAGAATCATACCTTTTTTTTTAATAAACATTTTATTGAGGTATTTTTGGTATTATAACAACACAATAAACAATGTAAATGAAACTATAAACATAGTGCAAAAGCCATCTCCCTCCCTTACAGGTCCCACATTTATTAACCCCCTACTCTAAGCGAAACTAAACCCCCCCCCTTCTGCTGACGATTAATTTTCCGCGAAGAAGTCGACGAACGGTTGCCACCTCCGGGTGAACCCTAACAGTGACCCTCTCCAGGCGAACTTGATTTTCTCCAAACAGAGAAAGCTCGCCATGTCCGATAGCCAGGTCTCCGACTTCGGGGGCTTTGAGTCCCTCCAAGCTAATAGTATCTGTCTCCGGGCTACCAGGGAAGCAAAGGCCAGAATGTCTGCCTCTTTCTCCTCCTGGATTCCCGGGTCTTCCGACACCCCGAAAATCGCCACATCTGGACTCAGCGCCACCCTTGTTTTAACACCGTGGACATGACATCTGCAAACCCCTGCCAAAATCCCCTGAGCTTCGGACATGCCCAGAACATGTGGACATGGTTCGCTGATCCTCCCGCACATTTTGCACACCTGTCTTCCACCCCAAAGAATCTGCTCATCCGGACCACTGTCATGTGAGCCCGATGAACGACCTTTAATTGTATCAGGCTGAGCTTGGCACATGTTGCGGACGCGTTGACTTTACTCAACGCGTCCGCCCATAGACCCTCCTCTATCTCTCCTCCCAGCTCCTCCTCCCACTTGTGCTTCAGCTTCTCGGTCTGCATCTCCTCTGACCCCATAAGTTCCCTGTAAATGTCCGAGATGCTCCCTTCTCCTACCTACCCTCTGGAAACTACCCTGTCCTGAATTCCCCTTAGCGGTAGGAGCGGGAAAGTTGACGCTTGTTTACATAGGAAGTCCCGCACCTGCAGATACCTGAATTTGTTTCCCCTCGCCAACCCAAACTTCTCCTCCAGCACCCTCATACTCGGAAAGCTCCCCTCTATAAACATATCTCCCATCCTCTCAATCCCTGCTCTCCGCCATATCCGGAACTCCCCATTCATACTTCCCGGGGCAAACCGGTGATTATTACAGATTGGGAACCAGACTGATGCTCCCTCTGCTCCCACATGTCTCCTCCATTGCCCCCAGACTCTCAGGGCCGCCACCACCACGGGGCTGGTGGAGTACTGTGCCAGCGGGAACGGCAGAGGCGCAGTTACCAACGCCCCCAGACTGGTGCCCTTGCAGAAGCCGCCGCCATACGCTCCCATGCGACCCCTCCCCCACCACCCACTTCCTGATCATGGCTATATTCGCTGCCCAGTAATAGTAACTAAAATTTGGCAGCGCCAGCCCGCCCTCTCCCCGGCTCCGCTCAAGCATCACCTTCCTTACTCGCGGGGACTTGCCTGCCCAAACAAAGCCAGTGATCACTTTGTTGACCCGTTTAAAAAAGGACCGTGGAATAAAGATGGGAGACATTGAAACACGAACAGGAATCTCAGGAGGACCGTCATCTTCACCGTCTGCACCCTCCCAGCCAGTGACAACGGAAGCGTGTCCCATCTCCGAAAATCGTCCTTCATTTGGTCTACTAGCCGGGCCAGATTGAATTTATGCAGCCCGTCCCATTCCCGCGGCACTTGAATGCCGAGGTACCTAAGGCTTCCCCCTACTAATCTAAACGGCAGCTCCCCCAATCGCCTCTCCTGTCCCCTCGCCTGGACCGCAAACATCTCACTTTTCCCCATATTTAGCTTATACCCCGAAAACCAGCCAAATTCCCCTTGAATCCTCATGATTTCTTCCATACCCTCTGATGGGTCCGATACATACAGAAGCAGGTCATCTGCATGGAGCGAGACGCTGTGCTCCACCCCCCCACCCCCACCCCACCCCCCGGACCAGCCCCTTGAGGCTCTCAGAGCAATTGCCAACGGTTCTATAGCTAGCGCAAACAACAGTGAGGAGAGCGGGCATCCCTGTCTTGTCCTCTGGTGCAGTCTAAAATATTCCGATGTTGTCCTATTCATCCGTACACTTGCCACAGGAACCTCATAGATTACATAGAACATACAGTGCAGAAGGAGGCCATTCGGCCCATCGAGTCTGCACCGACCCACATTAATCCCTCACCTCCACCCTATCCCCGCAACCCAATAACCCCTCCCAACCCTTATGGACACTACGGGCAATTTTTAGCATGGCCAATCCACCTAACCTGCACGTCTTTGGACTGTGGGAGGAAACCGGAGCACCCGGAGGAAACCCACGCAGACACGGGGAGAACGTGCAGACTCCGCACAGACAGTGACCCAGCGGGGAATCGAACCTGGGACCCTGGCGCTGTGAAGCCACAGTGCTATCCACTTGTGCTACCGTGCTGATACAGCAACCTGACCCAGTCAATAAAGCCCCGCCCAAATCCGAACCGTCACAGTACCTCCCACAGATAATCCCATTCTACTCGATCAAAAGCCTTTTCTGCGTCCATTGCGATCACCACCTCCACATTCAACAGGGATATCGGCCTGTAGGACCCACACAGCTCCGGGTTCTTGTCCTGCTTCAGAATCAGTGAAATCGTGGCCTGTGACATTATCGGGGACAGCACCCCTCTTTCCTTTGCCTCATTGAATATCCTCATCAACACCGGCCCCAATATCCCAGTTAACCTTTTATAAAACTCCACTGGGTACCCGTCCGGCCCCGGGGCTTTACCCGACTGCATGGCTTTCCGACCCTCCACTATCTCTTCCAACCCGATCGTGGCCCCCAGCCCTTCTACCAGCTCCCCGTCCACCTTTGGGAAATTCAGCCCCCCCATGAAGTGCCTCATCCCCTCCGGCCCCGTAGGGCGTTCCGACCTATACAGCCTTCTGTAGAAATCCATAAACGCCTTATTCACCCCTGCTGAATCTCCAATCAGGTTCCCATCTCCGTCATTTACTTGACCTTTCTCCTTGGCTGCCTCCCTCTTTCTAAGCTGCTGTGCAAGCATTCTGCTGGCATTCTCTCCATTCTCATGGATCGCCCCCCTCGCCTTTCTCAGCTGCTCCACCGCCCTCCCTGTGGTTAACAAGCTGAACTCCGCCTGTAGCCGCCGCCGTTCCCTTAAAAGCCCCGTCTCTGAGGTCTCCGCATACCTCCTGTCTATCTGTAGTATCTCCTTAACCAGTCGGTCTGCCCTGTCCACCTTCTCCCTATGGGCCCGTATCGAGATCAGCTCCCCTCTGACCACCACCTTCAGTGCTTCCCAGACCATCGCTGCTGAAATTTCCCCCATTGTGGTAAACCGCAGTTGCACCTGTATTAGGTGATGTATGGTAGGACCTGTACTACAGGTTCGCCGGTAGTCCCTGCCTGTATAAATATGCATGTCCTCCAGCCAGCAGCCATTTCGCCAGCTGCTGTGGGAGGCCACACATCTGATAGCAATAAAGCCTCAGTTGGATTCAACTATCGTCTTTTGTCCAATTGATCGTGCCTCAATTTATTGCTATCAGTTTCTAAGGATGGACCTCCGTATCAAACCGGATTGCCTGCAGTTGGATCCGCACTCAAGCGACGCCAGAAAGGACTTCCAGCACTGGCTAGCTTGCTTCGAAGCGTATATCAACACGTGCCGTGCCGTAACACTGTTCCGGAGGCTCAGAAGATTCAGATTTTATATTCCAGGTTGAGCTCCAAAGTCTTTCCGTTAATCCAGGACGTGCCGAACTACGCCGAAGCCATGACTCGACTCCAGGACAACTACGCACAGAAAACGAACACGCTCTTCGCAGGCACGCACTCGCCACTCGCTCTCAACTCCCTGGTGAGTCCATAGAAGACTTCTGGCGGGCCCTAATCCCACTAGTCCGGGACTGTGACTGTCAGGCCGTTACAGCCAAGGAACCCTCAGACCTCATTATGCGGGAGGCTTTTGTGACTGGAATTGGGTCAGATCTCATACGCCAGCGACTCCTAGAAGGGGCCACGCGCGACCTCGCAGAGACTAAAACGCTAGCGCTCTCCATGACGGTCGCCTGTGCAACGTCCAGTCCTACATTCCCAGCCGCGCGGGCCCACCCCTCCTATGCTTCGTGGACCCCACAGACAGCCGCCCCAGCGGGGGCGCTGCCCACCCAATACGCCTGCGCTGCACGCCAGCCAGCGAACCCCAGGGGCCCCCGATGCTATTTTTGCGGCCAACAGAAGCACCCCCGCCAACGTTGCCCGGCCCGCGCTGTCCTTTGTAAAGCCTGCGGGAAGAAGGGCCACTTCACCGCGGTGTGCCAGGCCCGCTCAGTAGCCGCTATCGCCCCCACCCCCCTCGGTCACGGACAATGGCCGCTGCCTTCCCCCCCCCCTTCAGACCACTTGCAGCCAGTGGGCGCCGCCATCTTCCCCTCCGCGCAACACATGCGTTTCATGGGCGTCGCCATCTTATTCCACCCCCGCAACGTGTGTTCCATGGGCGCCGCCATCTTGTCTACCCCTCAGCACATGGGCACCACCAGCGTTCCAGGACCCGGGCTCACCAGCCGCCCTATTACCCAATGACGAACCAAGACTCGCCTCCATGTCAATCGACCAGTCTCGTCTGCATAACCTGACCAACGCATCCACCAGCGTGAAAGTTGACGGACATGTAACCTCCTGCCTGCTGGTCTCCGGGAGCACCGAAAGCTTCATACACCCGGATACGGTAAGGCGCTGCTCCCTCACGATACACCCCGCCAACCAAAAAATCGCCCTGGCCTCCGGTTCCCATTGTGTAGCGATCCGGGGGTACTGTACAGTCACGCTCACGGTCCAGGCATAGAATTCAGCGGCTTCCGCCTCTACGTTCTCCCTAACCTCTGTGCTGCACTAATCCTCGGCCTGGATTTCCAGTGCAACCTCCAGAGCCGAACTCTGAAATTCGGCGGGCCCTTACCACCCCTTACTGTGTGCGACCTCGTGACCCTAAAGGCCGACCCACCTTCCCTCTTTGCCAATCTAACTCCAGATTGCAAACCCATTGCCACCAGGAGCAGACGGTACAGCACCCAGGACAAGACCTTCATCAGGTCCGAAGTCCAGCGGCTGCTTCGGGAAGGCATCATCGAGGCCAGCAACAGCCCCTGGAGAGCTCAACTGGTAGTAGTTAAAACTGGGGAGAAACACCGAATGGTCGTGGACTACAGCCAGACCATCAACCGGTACACACAGCTCAACGCATACCCCCTCCCATGCATATCTGACATGGTTAACCAGATTGCGCAGTACCGGGTCTTCTCAACGGGAGACCTGAAATCCGCCTACCACCAGCTCCCCATCCGTAAATCGGACAGTCCATACACCGCCTTCGAGGTAGCTGGCCACCTATACCACTTCCTTAGGGTCCCCTTCGGCGTCACAAACGGGGTCTCGGTCTTCCAAAGGGAGATGGACCGAATGGTCGACCGGGACATGCTGCGGACCACCTTTCCGTACCTAGACAACGTCACCATCTGCGGCCGTGATCAGCAGGACCACGATGCCAACCTTGCTAAATTTCTCCACACCGCTATTCTCCTAAACCTCACTTACAACAAGGAGAAGTGCGTGTTCAGCACGAACCGCTTAGCCATCCTCAGCTATGTGGCCCAGAACGGAGTTCTGGGGCCCGATCCCGACCGCGTGCGCCCCCTCATGGAGCTCCCCCTCCCCCACTGCCCCAAGGCCCTCAAACGCTGCCTGGGGTTCTTTTCATACTACGCTCAGTGGGTCCCAAACTATGCGGACAAGGCCCGCCCACTCATACAGTCCACCCAGTTTCCCCTGACGGCTGAGGCCCAACAGGCCACAATGCACGCTGTAGATGAGACACTGCCCTTCCAAGTAGAAAGCGACGCATCAGACGTCGCCTTTGCCGCCCCCCTCAATCAGGCAGGCAGGCCCGTGGCATTCTTTTCCCGCACCCTTCATGCCTCAGAAATGCACTCATCTGCCAAAAAGGAGGCCCAAGCTATCGTTGAAGCTGTGCGGTATTGGAGGCATTACCTGGCCGGCAGGAGATTCACCCTCCTCACTGACCAACGGTCAGTAGCCTTCATGTTCAACAACACACAGCGGGGCAAGATCAAAAATGATAAAATCTTGCGGTGGAGAATCAAGCTCTCCACCTATAATTACGAGATTATGTATTGACCCGGCAAACTCAACGAACCTCCAGATGCCCTATCACGAGGTACATGTGCCAGCGTACAGGTAGACCAACTCTGGGCCCTGCACGACAGCCTTCATCACCCAGGAGTCACACGGTTGTATCACTTCATTAAGGCGCAAACTCTGCCCTACTCCGTCGAGGAATTCAGGACAATCAACAGGGACTGCCAGGTCTGTGCGGAGTGCAAGCCGCACTTCTACCGGCCGGACCGCGCGCGCCTGGTGAAGACCTCCCGCCCCTTTGAACGCCTCAGTGTGGACTTCAAAGGCCCCCTCTCCTCCACTTACCGTCACACATATTTTCTCAGTGTGATCGACGAATATTCCAGATTCCCCTTTGCCATCCCATGCCCCGACATGACGTCTGCCACCATCATTAGAGCCCTCAACACAATCTTCACTCTGTTCGGTTTCCTCGCCTATATCCACAGTGACAGGGGATCCCCATTCATGAGTGATGAGCTGCGTCAGTTCCTGCTCAGCAGGGGTATCGCCTCCAGCAGAACGACCAGCTATAACCCCGGGGGAAACGGACAGGTAGAGAGGGAGAATGGGATGGGGTGGAGGGCCATCCAGCTGGCCCTACGGTCCTGAAACCTCCCGGCCTCCCGCGAGCAGGAGGTCCTCCCTGATGCACTCCACTCCATTCGCTCATTACTCTGCACTACCACGAACAATACACCGCATGAACGTCTTTTTGCCTTCCCCAGGAAGTCCACATCCAGGGTGTCGCTCCCGACTTGGCTGGCAGCTCCGGGAATTGTGCTTCTCCGTAAGCACGTCCGACTCCACAAGGCGGACCCGTTGGTGGAGAGGGTGCACTTGCTCCACGCAAACCCCCAGTACGCCTACATGGCGTTCCCCGACGGCCGCCAGGATACTGTCTGCCTCAGGGACCTGGCACCAGTAGGTTCCACCCCCACACCCCCTCTGCCACTGGCGCCACCCTCCCCTCTCCCGTCGCTCCCAACAGCAACCCCCCCAGGACCATCCGTCCCCCCCCTACCCACGCCCGATGATGAAGAGGACTTTGGCATGCTCCCGGAGTCACCATCGACCAGATCAGCACCAACATCGCCGACACCACTGCGTCGCTCCCAGAGGAACATCAAGGCCCCGGACCGGCTGAACCTCTGACCGGTCCACTGGGCATCAAAGGACATTTGTTTGCTCAAATCTTGTAAATATTAACTCATTATTGTATATAGTTATCCACCACCCCCGCCGGACTCAATTTTAACAGGGGGTGAATGCGGTAAACCACTGTTGCACCTGTATTAGGTGATGTACGGTAGGACCTGGACTACAGGTTCGCCGGTAGACCCTGCCTGTATAAATATGCATGTCCTCCAGCCAGCTGCCATTTCGCCAGCTGTGGGAGGCCATACATCTGATAGCAATAAAGCCTCAGTTGGATTCAACTATCGTCTTTTGTCCAATTGATCGTGCCTCGCCCGTGTCATTGACCTGCAGGTAGTTCTGAATACATTTCCTCAGCCGCTCGCACACCCTTTCGTCAGCCAAAAGTCCCAAATCTAACCTCCAGTGCGGGCGCTGGTTACTGTCTTTACTAACCTGCAGGTCAACCCAGTGCGGAGCATAGTCTGTGTCATAATATACACCAGTATATCATGGTGCAGACACACACTGATGGACACACAGTGGGACCAATCAACATACACAACACCGCAGCCAATCACCAGTGACAGCACACACACTATAAAGACAGGGGGTATCAGAGTTCCCGCTCATTCGAGTAGCAGCTAGCTAGGAGGACAGAGCTCACAGCCTGCAACACAGACATTCACCATGTGCTGAGTGCATCGACTGGTTAGGACAAGGCAAAGGTCTTTAGTTAAAGCTAGTATCGTATTAACCCACAGTCTGAGTATGTTTAAACAGTTTATGGTTTAATAAAATAGTGTTGCACTATTTCAAGTGTTGGTGACCTGTATGTGATCCAGAACATCCAACACATCAGTCTGAGATTTTGATTGCCGAGTACCCCATGTCCACCACCCCTGCCAGTAAGAATGATAAGATCTTACGGTGGAGGATCGAGCTCTTCACCTGTAATTACGAGATCTTGTATCATCCCGGGAAGCTCAAGGAGCCTCCTGATGCCCTGCCCCATGGCACTTGTGCCAGTGTACAAGTAGACCTACTCCGGACCCTCCACGACAACCTCTGCCACCCGGGGGTCACCCGGTTCTTCCACTTTGTTAAAACCCGTATTCTGCCCTACTCCATCGCGAGGAGGTCAGGGCCGTAACCAGAAACTGCCAAATCTGCGTGGAGTGCAAGCCACACTTCTACAGGCCAGAGAAAGCGCACCTGGTGAAGGCTTCCCGCCCCTTTGAGCACCTCAGCGTGGATTTCAAAGGGTCCCTGCCCTCCACCTACCGCAACACGTATTTCTTAAACGTGAATGATGAGTACTCCCGGTTCCCTTTTGCCATCCCCTGTCCCGACATGACGGCTGCCACCGTCATTAAAGCCCTCCACAGCATCCTTGCCCTGTTCGGTTTCCCCGCCTACATCCATAGCGATAGGCGGGGAAACCGAAATATCCTCCTTCATGATTGACGAGCTGCGTCAATTCCTGCTCAGCAAGGGCATTGCCTCCACCAGAACGACCAGTTACAACCCCCGGGGAAACGGGCAAGTAGAGAGGGAGAACGGGACGGTCTGGAAGGCCGTCCTACTGGCCCTACAGTCCAAGAATCTCCCAGTGTCCCGATGGCAGGAGGTCCTCCCCGATACACTTCACTCCATCCGATCACTACTGTGCACTACTACCAATGAAACACCTCATGAACGTCTCCTTGCCTTCCCCAGGAAGTCCTCCTCGGGGACCTCGCTCCCAACATGGCTGGCAGCCCCCAGACCCGTCCCACTCCGCAAACACGTATGTTCTCTTTATATATTAACGATAAAGATGACGGGACTGGGGGCATTCTGGCTAAGTTTGCCGGTGATACAAAGATAGGTGGAGGGGCAGGTAGTATGGAGGATGTGGGAGGCTGCAGAAAGATATAGACAGTTTAGGAGAGTGGTCCAAGAAATGGCTGATGAAATTCAACATGGGCAAGTGCGAGGTCTTGCACTTTGGAAAAAAGAATAGAGGCATGGACTATTTTCTAAACGGTGACAAAATTCATAATGCTGAAGTGCAAAGGGACTTGGGAGTCCTAGTCCAGGATTCTCTAAAGGTAAACTTGCAAGTTGGTCCGTAATTAAGAAAGCAAATGCAATGTTGTCATTAATCTCAAGAGGCTTGGAATATAAAAGTAGGGATGTACTTCTGAAGCTTTATAAAGCATTAGTTAGGCCCCATTTAGAATACTGTGAGCAATTTTGGACCCCACACCTTAGGAAGGACATACTGGCACTGGAGCGGGTCCAGCGGAGATTTACACGGATGATCCCAGGAATGGTAGGCCTAACATACGATGAACGTCTGAAGATCCTGGAATTATATTCATTGGAGATTAGGAGGTTGAGGGGTGATCTAATAGAAACTTACAAGATAATGAATGGCTTAGATAGGGTGGACGTAGGGAAGTTGTTTCCATTAGCAGGGGAGACTAGGACCCGGGGGCACAGCCTTAGAATAAAAGGGAGTCACTTTAGAACAGAGATGAGGAGAAATTTCTTCAGCCAGAGAGTGGTGGGTCTGTGGAATTCATTGCCACAGAGGACGGTGGAGGCCGGGACGTTGTGTGTCTTTAAGACAGAAGTTGATAAATTCTTGCTTTCTCAAGGAATTAAGGGATATGGAGAGTGGGTAAATGGAGTTGAAATCAGCCATGATTGAATGGTGGAGTGGACTCGATGGGCCGAATGGCCTTACTTCCGCTCCTATGTCTTATGGTCTTATGGTCTTATGGGCCCGCAAGTCGGACCCACTGGTCGGGAGGGTACATCTCCTCCATGCTAACCCCCAGTAAGCCTATGTGGCGCACCCCGACGGCCGATAAGACACGGTCTCCCTCCGGGATCTGGCCCCTGCTGGATCCCCCCAACCAACCCCAACCATTTTTTCACCGGCACACACCACCGCAGCCCCCTTCCCAGGAGGATCCGTCCTCCCACTGGCCCCATCCAGATGTGATGAAGCTGAAGATGACACGCTCCCAGAGCCACGGATGCCCGAGCTGATGCCAGCATCACCGCCGGGACTGCAACGATCGCAGAGGATGACCAGGGCCCCCGACCGGCTGATGGTTTAATTGTAAAATGAACTTGTAAATAATTGTCTGTAAATATGTGTATTGCATGTAAAGGCACTGAAGGGTACCGCTATAACCTCTACCACTGTAAAAGCAAGGCCACCACCCCCGCCGGACTCTTTTTTAAACAGGGGGTGAATGTGGTAGGCTATATTAGGGGTATTGTGGTACCTAGGTGGGATGTACCTTATACTGTAGTATGAGTGGTAGAACCTGCCTGCTGGTTCCGCCCAGCATGTGGAGCATAAGAGTCTGTGTTTCACCCACAGCAGTCATTCTGTACCGGAGCTGCTGGGGTAACTACTTGTTCATTAAAGCCTTCAATTGGACTACAATCTCGCTTCAGTAATAATTGATCGTACATCACCCCCCGCCCTTCGCCGATCAGCCATCCCCTTTTTCGGGCCCGCCTCCAGCCCATGCTCCGCGCCTCCACCGGACCGCCCCCAAGCAGCCTCCGCCCCCAACTTCCTCTCTGTCCCTTGGCCCAAGTCCCTCCCTCGTTAGCAGAACATTTTCCCCCCTCCCCCACCCAGTAACAACACTATAACCCAACCCCTTATATAAGCCGAACAT
Source organism: Scyliorhinus torazame (assembly GCF_047496885.1). Taxonomy (NCBI): domain Eukaryota; kingdom Metazoa; phylum Chordata; class Chondrichthyes; order Carcharhiniformes; family Scyliorhinidae; genus Scyliorhinus; species Scyliorhinus torazame. The sequence goes on from NC_092718.1 coordinate 66,798,471, forward strand.
ATGCACACCCCCCACTGCGCTTCCGTGAGCTAGCCCGCCCAGCTAGCTTAGTGGCCCCCATCCCTGGCGCCGGATAGTCTCCCAACTATTGTTCCCTCCCCACCCTGCCCCCCTGCTCATACAAATATGCTCCAACATCAACAACCCCCACACAATTGCCCGACAGAAAAACACCAAAATCTAAAGCACACCTCCATCCCCCAACAATGCAAACGAAAACCTTAACTCACTCAGCTCTCACAGAATCATACCTAACAGACAATATCCCAGACAGCATTACCACCATTCCTGGGCATGTCCTGTCTCACCAGCAGGACAGACCAAGAAGAGGCGGTGGCACAGTGGTATACAGTCGGGAACGAGTTGCCCTGGGAGTCCTCAACATCAACTCTGAACCCCATGAAGTCTCATGGCTTCAGGTTAAACATGGACAAGGAAACCTCCTGCTGATTACCAGCCACCATCAGCTGACGAATCAGTACTCCTCCACGTTGAACACCATTTGGAGGAAGCACTGAGGATGGCAAGGTGCAGAATATGCTCTGAGTGGGGGATTTCAAAGTCCATCACCAAGAGTGACTCGGTAGCAATACCATAGGCCGTGCTGGCCGGGTCCTAAAGGACAAAGCTGCTAGACTAGGACTGCAGCAATTGGTGAGAGAACCAACAAGGGGGAAAAACATACTTGACCTCATCCTCACCAACATGCCTGCTGCGGATGCATCTGTCCATGACAACATCAGTTATCTGCTCAAACAGACTGTGCATCCATGAGTACACACATTTAGTTCCCTCAACTAAATCATTAATATATATTGTGACTAGCTGAGGTCCCAGTATCGATGCCTGTGGTACCCCACTAGTCACTGCCTGCTATTATTCCTACTAAAGAACAAAGAACAAAGAAAAGTACAGCACAGGAACAGGCCCTTCGGCCCTCCAGGCCTGCGCCGACCATGCTGCCCGTCTAAACTAAAATCTTCTACACTTCCGGGGTCCGTATCCCTCTATTCCCATCCTATTTATGTATTTGTCAAGATGTCCCTTAAACGTCTTCTACCACCTCCTCCGGCAGTGAGTTCCAGGCACCCACTACCCTCTGTGTAAAAAACACTTACCTCGTACATCTCCTCTAAACCTTGCCCCTCGCACGTTAAACCTATGCCCCCTAGTAATTGACCCCTCTACCCTGGGAAAAAGTCTCGGACTATCCACTCTGTCTATGCCCCTCATAATCTTGTACACCTCTATCAGGTCACCCCTCAACCTTCTTCGTTCCAGTGAGAACAAACCAAGTTTATTCAACCTTTCCTCATAGCTAATGCCCTCAATACCAGGGAACATTCTGGTAAATCTCTTCTGCACCCTCTCTAAAGCCTCCACATCCTTCTGGTAGTGTGGCGACCAGAATTGAACACTATACTCCAATTTCCTGTTTAATGCCATTCCCAACATAACCACAACAGTTTGGGGGTCTATATACAACACCTATTGACGGTTTTTCACCCTTTTTCTCAGCTTTATCATACAGATTCCATACACTTTGTGAGAGCTCATGGGCGGGATTCTCCAACCCCGCCACCGGGTCGGAGAATCCCCGGGGGGCGGCACGAATCCCGCCCCAACGCCAGCTGTCGTATTCTCCGGTGCCGTTTTTCAGGTGGGGGCAGGTTTCATGCCATGCCGATGGGGGGACATTTCTTAAAGTGACATTCTCATGACACCTCCCCCAAGAAAAAAAACCCCATCAACTTCAAGATGGTTTCATTTTTCACCTTTTCACTATCCTTTAAGAAATGCCTGTCTGCTCATGTTACTGCAGTGATGTCAGAGTGTGGGTAGAGCTGAGCTCTGGCTCTGCTTTTTAGTTTCACTTTGAGGAAAGCTTGGGTGTGTCTGTGTGTTTTTTTGGTTTGTTTTTTCAGTGTTGGAGCTGAAGCCAGACAAAGCAGGTGTACTGTCGATCTCTCTGCCATGAAAAGACTATCCCTTGATCATTTGGTGAATTATAAATATTTTCAGTAGTACATGTAAACCTGATGTGCTTCTGTTAAAAGGTGTTTCTTTTGTCTTCTGTAAGGGGCTGTTTAGCACAGAGCTAAATCGCTGGTTTTGAAAGCAGACCAAGGCAGGCCAGCAGCACGGTTCAATTCCCGTAACAGCCTCCCCGAACAGGCGCCGGAATGTGGCGACTAGGGGCTTTTCACAGTAACTTCATTTGAAGCCTACTTGTGACAATAAGCAATTTTCATTTCATTCTGGATGTTGTTTGGGAAGTTATTAAAGAGTACTTAGTGTTGTATCCTTTGGGGGTTGTATTTGAATTAATGGTTGCTAAGATGTTCACTGTATGTTTTAAAAAGGTTAACTTGAGTTCATGGAATAAACAATGTTTTGCTTTAAAAAATACTTTTCCATTTCTGCTGTACCACACCTGTAGAGTGGGCCGTGTGCTCCCCATACCACAATCTATTAAAAGTTGTGGGTCAGGTGAACTCCATGATACACTTTGGGGTTCTCTAAACCCTGGCTCATAACAAATTGGGGGCTCGTCCGGGATAAAAGTCTATCTATTGGATTGGCTTAGTGAACTTAAAGACAGTGAGGGGTGAGCATATTGTGGTTGCTTTTCAGGTGCGGTATTTCAGTTTAAGTAGGGAGTGTGTTGTGGACAATGGCACTTTCAGAGGCTCTGAAGTTTTTGGGGGAGGAGACGGTCACACGCAGTACCTTACGGACAGAGACTAAAAGCAGACTGTTAAGTTTGGCAAAAACATTGCAGTTAACATTACCTGACAAAATGTGAAAAGATGAGGTAATTATGGCGGTGGCTACGCATTTAAAGTTGCCTGAGTTACAGTGTGACTCATTGGAAATGGCAAAAATTCAGTTACAACTTAAACAAATGGAACATGAGAAAGAATTAAAGCAGCTTGAATACGAAAGAGATAGAGAGGAAAAAGAAAGAGAAAGGGAGATACAGATCAGGGAAAACGATAAAGAGAGCGAGTTTGAACTTCAGAAAATGGCCATGAAACATGACAGTCAGTTAAAATTGGCAGACGTAAAGGGAAACGTACAGTTGGAAGATAGTGATGAGGATAGTGAGAAAGAGCTTCAATGTCGAAGGCTTGGTGGGAATCTATTTAAATATGTCCAAGCAGTGCCAAGATTTGACAAGAAGAAGGTAGAAGCCTTTTTCAATTCATTTGAGAAGGTAGCTAAACAAATGAAGTGGCCACAGGACATGTGGGTATTACTGATTCAAACAAAACTGGTAGGTAGGACGAGTGAAGTGTTTGCATCACTCTCAGAGGAGATATCTGAGTCGTATGGGGATGTGAAAAAGAACCTGGTGTTTGAAAGGATCAAACAGAGTAATTTTGATATATGGATAAGGGCTTTGAAAATAGACCAAACGTATGAAGCTCTCAGAGAAATTATACTTTTGGGGGAGTTTAAAAGTTCAATTCCTGATGTGGTGAGAACTCATGTGGAAGAGCAGAGGGTTAAAACTGTGAGATTAGCAGCAGAAATGGCAGATGATTATGAATTAGTTCATAAATCAAAGTTTGGTTTCCAACATCAGTTTCAGCCTGTGAGGGATAGAAACTGGGGACATGAGAAATACTCAAGTGGGAAAAGTAAAGGTGATCTGATGGGAGATAATAAGGAGAGTGTACCTCAGATTGAAAAGGAAATCCAGGAGGGTGGAAAAGAAACAAAAAGTTTCAAATGTTTTCACTGTAATAAACTATGCCATGCAAAGTCACAGTGTTGGTGGTTGAAGAAAAGCACTGGGAAGGCTGATGTGGTAAAACAGGATAAGACAGTGGGGTTTGTTAAAGTGGGAAAGGAAAGCCCAAGTGAAGCGAAGGAGGTGCAAAAGATTGTACAGCCTGATCAAGAGGTGATTGATAAGAAGGTGCCAGATGTCTTTAAAGAATTTACTTGTGTGGGTAAAGTTTAATCATGTGTATCAGGTGGAACATAGAAAATACAGCACAGAACAGGCCCTTCGGCCCACGATGTTGTGCCGAATAAAAATGTCGGATAAAGATAACGCAGATAAAGAAGTCACATTTTAAGAGATACGGGAGCTAGTCAATCTTTAATGGTAAGAGATGAGGAGTTATGTAGTTTGGGAAGAATATTGCCAGAAAAGGTGGTGATATGTGGAATTCAGGGTGAGAGGAGTAGTGTTCCATTATATAAGGTAAGGTTGGAAAGTCCAGTGAAGAGTGGTGAAGTGGTAGTAGGAGTATCAGAGAAACTATCTTGTTCAGGAATACAGTTTATCTTGGTTAATGATATAGCTGGATCGCAGGTGGGAGTGATGCCTACTGTGGTTGATAAGCCAGTGTAAAATCAGACAACTGAAGTGTTGATGGACGAATATCCTGGGATTTTTCCGGATTGTGTAGTAACAAGGTCACAAAGTCACAGGTTAAGACAAGAGGAGCAATCAAAGAGAGACGATGAAGTTGAATTGCAATTATCAGAAACGATTTTTGATCAGATGATTGAAAAAAAAAGACCCAAGCTTTCCTCAAAGTGAAACTAAAAAGCAGAGCCAGAGCTCAGCTCCACCCACACTCTGACATCGCTGCAGTAACAAGAGCAGACAGACATTTCTTATTTCTTAAAGTGACATTCTCATGACACCAGCAATGCAACTCCATCACCTTTCCTTTTTGTCTCTCCTTCCTAAATACTGAATACCCTTCGATGTTCAATTCACATCCCTGGTAACCCACCATCATGTCTCTGTAATCACGACCAAACCATACCCGTTTACATCTATTTGCACGATTAATTCACCCACATTATTGCAAATGCTTGCGAATTAATGCACAAAACCTTAAGGCTTTTCTTTTCAACATTACTATTCCCATTCCCACGATTTTTCACCTTGGCCGTGTTTGATTCTGCTGTGACTGGGCCGGGGGGGGGGGGGGGGGGGGAGTGTCTGGGCGGGGGAAGGGGGGGACATGTCTGGGCGGGGGGGAAGTGTCTGGGGTTAAGTGTCTGGGGAGGGCAAGTGTCTGGAGGGGGGGGGAGTGGCGGGGGGGGTCTGGGGGGGTGACTGGGTGGGGGGGGGAGTGACTGGGTGGGGGGGAGAGACTGGGTGGGGGGGAGAGACTGGGTGGCGGGAAAGACTGGGTGGGGGGAGAGACTAGATGGGGGGGAGTGACTGAGTGGGGGGGAGAGACTGGGTGGGGGGGGGAGAGACTGGGTGGGGGGGAAGAGACTGGGTGGAGGGGGAGAGTCTGGGTGGGCGGGGAGTGACTGGGTGGGGGGGAGTGTCTGGCTGGGGGCAGGAGAGTCTGGGTGGGAGTGTGGGGGGGGGAGTGTCTGGGGCGGGGAGTGTCTTGGGGGGGAAGTGTCTGGGGGTGGAGTGTCTGGGGGGGAAGTGTCTGGGGTGGGGGAGTGTCTGGGGGGTGGGGGAGTGTCGGGGGGGGTCTGAGGGGGGAGTGACTGGGTGGGGGGGGATTGACTGGGTGAGGGCAGGAGAGTCTGGGTGGGAGTGTTGGGAGGAGTGTGTCTGGGGGGGGGGAAGTGTCTGGGGGGGAGTAACTGAGGGGGGAGTGTCTGGGGGTGGAGTGTTTGGGGCGGGGAGTGTCTGGGGGTTTGTCTGGGGGGGTGGGTAGGGTCCGGGGGGGGGGGAAGAGTGTCCGGGGGGGGAGTGTGCGGGAGTGAGGGGGGGGTAGGGGAGAATGTCTGGGGGGGGAGGAGTGTTTGGGGGGGGCAGTGTCTGGGGGGGGGTGAGTGTCTGTGGGGGGACAGTGTCTGTGGGGGGGGGGGGAGTGTCTGGGGGGGAAGAGAGTCTATGGGGGGGGATGAGTGTCTGGGGGTGGGGGGAGAGTGTCGGGGGGGGAAGAGTGTCTGGGGGTGGGGGATGAGTGTCTGGGGGGGAGTGTCTAGGGGTGGAGAGTGTCTGGGGGGGGGGAAAGAGTGACAGGGGGGGTGGGGGTGTCCGGGGGGGGGGGGGTGGAGAGTGTCTGGGGGGGGGGCGAAGAGTAGTGTCTGGTGGGGGAAGAGTAGTGTCTGGGGGGGGGAAAGGGGAGAGTGGAGTCTGTGGGGGGGGGGAGAGTGGTGTCTGAGGGGGGAGAGTGGTGTCTGAGGGGGGGAGTGTCTAGGGGTGGAGAGTGTCTGGGGGGGGGGAAGAGTGACGGGGGGGGGGGGAAAGAGTGACGGGGGGGTGGGGGGTGTCCGGGGGGGAGGGGGGAAGAGTGTCGGGGGTGGAAGAGCGTCGGGGGGTGAAGAGTGTCGGGGGGGAAGAGTGTCGGGGGAAGAGTGTGGGGGGGGGAAGAGTGTGGGGGGGAAGAGTGTGGGAGGGGGGAAGAGTGTCGGGGGGGAGAGTGTCAGGGGGGGGGCGATATGTCGGGGGGGCGAAGTGTCGGGGGGGGCGAAGTGTCGGGGGGGGGTGGGAGTGTCGGGGGGGGTGGGGGAGTGTCGGGGGGGGGTGGGGGAGTGTCGGGGGGGGTGGGGGAGTGCCGGGGGGGGGGGTGGGGGAGTGTCGGGGGGGTGGGGGAGTGTCGGGGGGGGTGGGGGGAGTGTCGGGGGGTGGGAGTGTCGGGGGGGTGGGGGAGTGTCGGGGGGGGAGTGTCGGGGGGGTGGGAGAGTGTCGGGGGGGGTGGGGGAGTGTCGGGGGGGGTGGGGGGGAGTGTCGGGGGGTGGGGGAGTGTCGAGGGGGGGTGGGGGAGTGTCGAGGGTGGGGTGGGGGAGTGTCGGGGGTGTGGGGGAGTGTCGGGGGGGTGGGGGGAGTGTCGGGGGGGTGGGGGAGTGTCGGGGGGTGGGGAGTGTCGGGGGGGTGGGGGAGTGTCGGGGGGGAGTGTCGGGGGGGTTGGGGGAGTGTCGGGGGGGTGGGGGAGTGTCGGGGGGGTGGGGGAGTGTTGGGGGGGGAGTGTCGGGGGGGATTGTGGGGGGGGAGTGTCGGGGGGGTGTGGGGGCATGTCGGGGGGGTGTGGGGGATTGTCGGGGGGGGAGTATCGGGGGGGTGTGGGGGAGTGTCGGGGGGGGGTGTGGGGGAGTGTGGGGGGGGAGTGTCGGGGGGGTGGGGGAGTGTCGGGGGGGGAGTGTCGAGGGGGTGGGGGGAGTGTCGGAGGGGTGGGGAGTGTGAGTGTCGGGGTGGGGACGTGTCGGGGGGGATAGTGTCGGGGGGGGAGTGTCGGGCGGGGGGGGGGAGTGTCGGGGGGGGAGAGAGTCGGGGGTCGGGGGGGGGAGAGAGAGTCGGGGGGGTGTGGGGGAGTGTCGGGGGGTGTGGGGGAGTGTCGGGTGGGGTGTGGGGGAGTGTTGGGGGGGTGGGGGAGTGTCGGGGGGGGGTGGGGGAGTGGCGGGGGGGGTGGGGGAGTGGCGGGGGGTGTGTGGGGGAGTGTCGGGGGGGAGTGGCGGGGGGGGTGGGGGGGAGTGTCGGGGGGGGGGGAGTGTCCGGGGGGAGTGTCGGGGGGAGGGGGGGAAGTGTCGGGGGGGGGGAGTGTCGGGGGGAGGGGGGGGGAGTGTCGGGGGAGGGGGGGAGTGTTGGGGGAGGGGGGCAGTGTCGGGGGGAGGGGGGAGTGTCGGGGGAGGGGGGGGAGTGTCGGGGGGGGGAGTGTCGGGGGGGAGTGTCGGGGGAGGGGGGAGTGTCGGGGGGAGGGGGGAGTGTCGGGGGGGGAGTGTCGGGGGGAGGGGGGAGTGTCGGGGGGAGGGGGGGGAGTGTCGGGGGGAGGGGGGGAGTGTCGGAGGGGGGGGGAGCGGGGGGAGGGGGAGTGTCGGGGGGAGAGGGGGAGTGTCGGGGGGAGGGGGGGAGTGTCGGGGGGAGGGGGGGAGTGTCGGGGGGAGGGGGGAGTGTCGGGGGGAGGGGGGGAGTGTCGGGGGGGGGAGGGAGTGTCGGGGGGAGGGGGGGAGGGGGGGGAGTGTCGGGGGGGGAGTGTCGGGGGAGGAGTGTCGGAGGGGGGGGAGTGTCGGGGGGGGAGTGTCGTGGGGGTGGGGAGTGTCGGGGGGAGGGGGGAGTGTCGGGGGAGGGGGGGGGGAGTGTCGGGGGGGGGGAGTGTCGGGGAGGAGTGTCGGGGGGGGGGGGTGTCGGGGGGGGGAGTGTCGATGGGGGGAGTGTCGGGGGGGGGTGGGGAGTGTCGGGGGGGAGTGTCGGGGGAGGGGGGAGTGTCGGGGGGAGGGGGGAGTGTCGGGGGGAGGGGGGGGAGTGTCGAGGGGAGGGGGGGAGTGTCGGGGGGAGGAGTGTTGGGGGGAGGGGGGAGTGTCGGGGGGAGGGGGGAGTGTCGGGGGGAGGGGGGAGTGTCGGGGGGAGGGGGGGAGTGTCGGGGGAGGGGGGGAGTGTCGGGGGAGGGGGGGAGTGTCGGGGGAGGGGGGGGAGTGTCGGGGGGAGTGTCGGGGGGAGGGGAGTGTCGGGGGGAGGGGGGGGAGTGTCGGGGGGAGGGGGGGTGTCGGGGGAAGGGGGGGAGTGTCGGGGGAAGGGGGGGGAGTGTCGGGGGGAGGAGTGTCGGGGGGAGGGGGGGGAGTGTCGGGGGGGAGGGGGGGGAGTGTCGGGGGGAGGGGGGGGGAGTGTCGGGGGGAGTGTCGGTGTGGGGGGGGGAGTGTCGGTGGGGGGGGGGAGTGTCGTTGGGGGGGGGAGTGTCGGTGGGGGGGGAGTGTCGGTGGGGGGGGGGGGGAGTGTCGGTGGGGAGGGGAGTGTCGGGGGGGAGTGTCGGTGGGGGGGGAGTGTCGGTGGGGGGGGGGAAGTGTCGGTGGGGGGGGGGGGAGTGTCGGTGGTCGGGGGGGGAGAGTCGGGGGGGGGGAGTGTCGGGGGGGGGGAGTGCCCGGGGGGGGGGAGTGTCCGGGGGGGGGAGTGTCGGGGGGGGGGGGGAGTGTCGGGGGGGGGAGTGTCGGTGGTGGGGGGGGGAGTGTCGGGGGGGTGGGGGGAGTGTCGGGGGGGGGAGTGTCGGGGGGGTGGGAGAGTGTCGGGGGGGGTGGGGGAGTGTCGGGGGGGTGGGGGAGTGTCGGGGGGTGGGGGAGTGTCGAGGGGGGGTGGGGGGAGTGTCGAGGGTGGGGTGGGGGAGTGTCGGGGGGTGTGGGGGAGTGTCGGGGGGGTGGGGGAGTGTCGGGGGGGTGGGGGAGTGTCGGGGGGGTGGGGGAGTGTCGGGGGGGAGTGTCGGGGGGGGTTGGGGGAGTGTCGGGGGGGTGGGGGAGTGTCGGGGGGGTGGGGGAGTGTTGGGGGGGATTGTGGGGGGGGGGAGTGTCGGGGGGGGGGAGTGTCGGGGGGGGTGTGGGGGATTGTCGGGGGGGGAGTATCGGGGGGGTGTGGGGAATGTCGGGGGGGGTGTGGGGGAGTGTGGGGGGGATTGTCGGGGGGGGTGGGGGAGTGTCGGGGGGGGGAGTGTCGAGGGGGTGGGGGAGTGTCGGGGGGGTGGGGGAGTGTCGGGGTGGGGGACGTGTCGGGGGGGGATAGTGTCGGGGGGGGAGTGTCGGGCGGGGGGGGGAGTGTCGGGGGGGGAGAGAGTCGGGGGGGGGGAGAGAGAGTCGGGGGGGTGTGGGGGAGTGTCGGGGGTGTGTGGGGGAGTGTCGGGTGGGGTGTGGGGGAGTGTTGGGGGGGTGGGGGAGTGTCGGGGGGGTGTGGGGGAGTGTCGGGGGGGTGGGGGAGTGTCGGGGGGGTGGGGGAGTGGCGGGGTGGTGTGGGGGAGTGTCGGGGGGGGAGTGGCGGGGGGGTGGGGGGAGTGTCGGGGGGGGAGTGTCCGGGGGGAGTGTCGGGGGGGAGGGGGGGGAGTGTCGGGGGAGGGGGGGAGTGTTGGGGGAGGGGGGGGCAGTGTCGGGGGGAGGGGGGAGTGTCGGGGGAGGGGGGGAGTGTCGGGGGGGGGGAGTGTCGGGGGGGAGTGTCGGGGGAGGGGGGGAGTGTCGGGGGAGGGGGGAGTGTCGGGGGGGGGGGAGTGTCGGGGGAGGGGGGGAGTGTCGGGGGCAGGGGGGGAGTGTCGGGGGGAGGGGGGGAGTGTTGGAGGGGGGGGGGAGTGTCGGGGGGAGGGGGAGTGTCGGGGGGAGGGGGGGGGAGTGTCGGGGGGAGGGGGGAGTGTCGGGGGGAGGGGGGGAGTGTCGGGGGGAGGGGGGGAGTGTCGGGGGGGAGGGAGTGTCGGGGGGAGGGGGGGAGTGTCGGGGGAGGGGGGGGGAGTGTCGGGGGGGGGGAGTGTCGGGGGAGGAGTGTCGGGGGGAGGGGGGGGGAGTGTCGGAGGGGGGGGGAGTGTCGGGGGGGGAGTGTCGGGGGGGGTGGGGGAGTGTCGGGGGAAGGGGGGGGAGTGTCGGGGGAGGGGGGGGGGAGTGTCGGGGGGGGGAGTGTCGGGGGGGGGGGAGTGTCGGGGGGGAGTGTCGGGGGGGGAGTGTCGGGGGGGGTGGGGGAGTGTCGGGGAGGAGTGTCGGGGAGGGGGGGTGTGTCGGGGGGAGGGGGGAGTGTCGGGGGGAGGGGGGAGTGTCGTGGGGAGGGGGGGGAGTGTCGGGGGGAGGAGTGTTGGGGGGAGGGGGGGGAGTGTCGGGGGGAGGGGGGGAGTGTCGGGGGAGGGGGGGAGTGTCGGGGGGAGGGGGGGAGTGTCGGGGGGAGGGGGGGAGTGTCGGGGTGAGGGGGGAGTGTCGGGGGGGGGAGTGTCGGGGGGAGGGGGGGGAGTGTCGGGGGGAGTGTCGGGGGGAGGGGGGGGTGTCGGGGGAAGGGGGGGAGTGTCGGGGGAAGGGGGGAGTGTCGGGGGAGGAGTGTCGGGGGGAGGGGGGGGAGTGTCGGGGGGAGGGGGGGGAGTGTCGGGGGGAGGGGGGGGAGTGTCGGGGGGAGGGGGGGGAGTGTCGGGGGGAGGGGGGGGAGTGTCGGGGGGAGGGGGGGGAGAGTCGGGGGGAGGGGGGGGAGAGTCGGGGGGAGGAGGGGGAGTGTCGGGGGGAGGAGGGGGGGAGTGTCGGTGTGGGGGGGGGAGTGTCGGTGTGGGGGGGGGAGTGTCGGTGGGGGGGAGTGTCGGTGGGGGGGGGGGGGAGTGTCGGTGGGGGGGGGGGAGTGTCGGTGGGGGGGGGGGAGTGTCGGTGGGGGGGGAAGTGTCGGGGGGGGGGGGGAGTGTCGGTGGGGGGAGTGTCGGGGGGGAGTGTCGGTGGGGCGGGGGCAGTGTCGGTGGGGGGGGGGGGGTGTCGGGGGGGGGGGTTATTCTCTGCACCGTCCCACCGGGATTGAGGCTCCGCCCCGGGCGCGCAGCAGCAGCTGAGAGAAAGAGAGAATGGCGGAGGATTGTGTGTCTGAGGGAGAGAACCGTGAGTAACCGGGGAGTGAGGGAGGGGGATGAGGGAGGGGAGGGGAGGGGAGGGGAGGGGGATGAGGATGAGGGAGGGGAGGGGAGGGGGATGAGGGAGGGGAGGGGAGGGGGATGAGGGAGGGGAGGGGAGGGGGATGAGGGAGGGGAGGGGAGGGGGATGAGGGAGGGGAGGGGAGGGGGATGAGGGAGGGGAGGGGAGGGGGATGAGGGAGGGGAGGGGAGGGGGATGAGGGAGGGGAGGGGAGGGGGATGAGGGAGGGGAGGGGAGGGGGGATGAGGGAGGGGAGGGGAGGGGGATGAGGGAGGGGAGGGGAGGGGAGGGGAGGGGGATGAGGGAGGGGAGGGGAGGGGGATGAGGGAGGGGAGGGGAGGGGAGGGGGATGAGGGAGGGGAGGGGAGGGGGATGAGGGAGGGGAGGGGAGGGGAGGGGGATGAGGGAGGGGAGGGGAGGGGGATGAGGGAGGGGAGGGGAGGGGGATGAGGGAGGGGAGGGGAGGGGAGGGGAGGGGAGGGGGATGAGGGAGGGGAGGGGAGGGGAGGGGGATGAGGGAGGGGAGGGGAGGGGAGGGGGATGAGGGAGGGGAGGGGAGGGGAGGGGGAGGGGAGGGGGAGGGGAGGGGGAGGGGAGGGGGAGGGGAGGGGGATGAGGGAGGGGAGGGGAGGGGGATGAGGGAGGGGAGGGGAGGGGAGGGGGAGGGGAGGGGGATGAGGGAGGGGAGGGGAGGGGGATGAGGGAGGGGAGGGGAGGGGGATGAGGGAGGGGAGGGGAGGGGGATGAGGGAGGGGAGGGGAGGGGGATGAGGGAGGGGAGGGGAGGGGGATGAGGGAGGGGAGGGGAGGGGGATGAGGGAGGGGAGGGGAGGGGGATGAGGGAGGGGAGGGGAGGGGGATGAGGGAGGGGAGGGGAGGGGGATGAGGGAGGGGAGGGGGGATGAGGGAGGGGGAGGGGAGGGGGATGAGGGAGGGGAGGGGAGGGGGATGAGGGAGGGGAGGGGGATGAGGGAGGGGAGGGGAGGGGAGGGGGATGAGGGAGGGAGGGGAGGGGGATGAGGGAGGGGAGGGGGATGAGGGAGGGGAGGGGAGGGGGATGAGGGAGGGGAGGGGGATGAGGGAGGGGAGGGGGATGAGGGAGGGGAGGGGGATGAGGGAGGGGAGGGGAGGGGGATGAGGGAGGGGAGGGGGATGAGGGAGGGGAGGGGAGGGGGAGGGGATGAGGGAGGGGAGGGGAGGGGGATGAGGGAGGGGAGGGGAGGGGGATGAGGGAGGGGAGGGGGATGAGGGAGGGGAGGGGGATGAGGGAGGGGAGGGGAGGGGGATGAGGGAGGGGAGGGGAGGGGAGGGGATGAGGGAGGGGAGGGGGATGAGGGAGGGGAGGGGAGGGGGATGAGGGAGGGGAGGGGAGGGGGATGAGGGAGGGGAGGGGAGGGGGATGAGGGAGGGGAGGGGAGGGGGATGAGGGAGGGGAGGGGAGGGGGATGAGGGAGGGGAGGGGAGGGGGATGAGGGAGGGGAGGGGAGGGGGATGAGGGAGGGGAGGGGAGGGGAGGGGAGGGGGATGAGGGAGGGGAGGGGAGGGGGATGAGGGAGGGGAGGGGAGGGGGATGAGGGAGGGGAGGGGAGGGGGATGAGGGAGGGGAGGGGAGGGGAGGGGAGGGGGATGAGGGAGGGGAGGGGAGGGGGATGAGGGAGGGGAGGGGAGGGGGATGAGGGAGGGGAGGGGAGGGGGATGAGGGAGGGGAGGGGAGGGGGATGAGGGAGGGGAGGGGAGGGGGATGAGGGAGGGGAGGGGAGGGGGATGAGGGAGGGGAGGGGAGGGGGATGAGGGAGGGGAGGGGAGGGGGATGAGGGAGGGGAGGGGAGGGGGATGAGGGAGGGGAGGGGAGGGGGATGAGGGAGGGGAGGGGAGGGGGATGAGGGAGGGGAGGGGAGGGGGATGAGGGAGGGGAGGGGAGGGGGATGAGGGAGGGGAGGGGAGGGGGATGAGGGAGGGGAGGGGAGGGGGATGAGGGAGGGGAGGGGAGGGGGATGAGGGAGGGGAGGGGAGGGGAGGGGAGGGGGATGAGGATGAGGGAGGGGAGGGGAGGGGGATGAGGGAGGGGGAGGGGAGGGGAGGGGAGGGGAGGGGGATGAGGGAGGGGAGGGAGGGGGATGAGGGAGGGGAGGGGAGGGGGATGAGGGAGGGGAGGGGAGGGGGATGAGGGAGGGGAGGGGAGGGGGATGAGGGAGGGGAGGGGAGGGGGATGAGGGAGGGGAGGGGAGGGGGATGAGGGAGGGGAGGGGAGGGGGATGAGGGAGGGGAGGGGAGGGGGATGAGGGAGGGGGGGGGGGTGGAGGGGAGGGGAGGGGAGGGGGGATGAGGGAGGGGAGGGGAGGGGGATGAGGGAGGGGAGGGGAGGGGAGGGGTGAGGGAGGGGAGGGGAGGGGGATGAGGGAGGGAGGGGAGGGGAGGGGGATGAGGGAGGGGAGGGGAGGGGGATGAGGGAGGGGAGGGGAGGGGGATGAGGGAGGGGAGGGGGAGGGGGAGGGGAGGGGAGGGGGATGAGGGAGGGGAGGGGAGGGGAGGGGGATGAGGGAGGGGAGGGGAGGGGAGGGGGATGAGGGAGGGGAGGGGAGGGGAGGGGGAGGGGAGGGGAGGGGAGGGGGGGAGGGGAGGGGGAGGGGAGGGGGATGAGGGAGGGGAGGGGAGGGGGATGAGGGAGGGGAGGGGAGGGGAGGGGGAGGGGAGGGGGATGAGGGAGGGGAGGGGAGGGGGATGAGGGAGGGGAGGGGAGGGGGATGAGGGAGGGGAGGGGAGGGGGATGAGGGAGGGGAGGGGGAGGGGGATGAGGGAGGGGGAGGGGAGGGGGATGAGGGAGGGGAGGGGAGGGGGATGAGGGAGGGGAGGGGAGGGGGATGAGGAGGGGGAGGGGAGGGGGATGAGGGAGGGGAGGGGAGGGGGATGAGGGAGGGGAGGGGGATGAGGGAGGGGAGGGGAGGGGGGATGAGGGAGGGGAGGGGAGGGGGATGAGGGAGGGGAGGGGGATGAGGGAGGGGAGGGAGGGGAGGGGGATGAGGGAGGGGAGGGGAGGGGGATGAGGGAGGGGAGGGGGATGAGGGAGGGGAGGGGAGGGGGATGAGGGAGGGGAGGGGGATGAGGGGAGGGGAGGGGGGATGAGGGAGGGGGAGGGGGATGAGGGAGGGGAGGGGAGGGGGGATGAGGGAGGGGAGGGGGATGAGGGAGGGGAGGGGAGGGGGAGGGGATGAGGGAGGGGAGGGGAGGGGGATGAGGGAGGGGAGGGGAGGGGATGAGGGAGGGGAGGGGGATGAGGGAGGGGAGGGAGGGGGATGAGGGAGGGGAGGGGAGGGGGATGAGGGAGGGGAGGGGAGGGGGAGGGAGGGGGATGAGGGAGGGGAGGGGGATGAGGGAGGGGAGGGGAGGGGGATGAGGGAGGGGGAGGGGAGGGGGATGAGGGAGGGGAGGGGAGGGGGATGAGGGAGGGAGGGGAGGGGGATGAGGGAGGGGAGGGAGGGGATGAGGGAGGGGAGGGGAGGGGGATGAGGGAGGGGAGGGGAGGGGGATGAGGGAGGGGGAGGGGGAGGGAGGGGAGGGGGATGAGGGAGGGGAGGGGAGGGGGATGAGGGAGGGGAGGGGAGGGGGATGAGGGAGGGGAGGGGAGGGGGATGAGGGAGGGGAGGGGAGGGGGATGAGGGAGGGGAGGGGAGGGGGATGAGGGAGGGGAGGGGAGGGGGATGAGGGAGGGGAGGGGAGGGGGATGAGGGAGGGGAGGGGAGGGGGATGAGGGAGGGGAGGGGAGGGGGATGAGGGAGGGGAGGGGAGGGGGATGAGGGAGGGGAGGGGAGGGGGATGAGGGAGGGGAGGGGGGATGAGGGAGGGGAGGGGGGGGATGAGGGAGGGGAGGGGAGGGGGATGAGGGAGGGGAGGGGGGATGAGGGAGGGGAGGGGGATGAGGGAGGGGAGGGGGGATGAGGGAGGGGAGGGGAGGGGGATGAGGGAGGGGAGGGGAGGGGGATGAGGGAGGGGAGGGGGATGAGGGAGGGGAGGGAGGGATGAGGGAGGGGAGGGGAGGGGGGATGAGGGAGGGGAGGGGAGGGGGATGAGGGAGGGGAGGGGAGGGGGATGAGGAGGGGGAGGGGGAGGGGAGGGGAGGGGGGAGGAGGGGAGGGGAGGGGGATGAGGGAGGGGAGGGGAGGGGGATGAGGGAGGGGAGGGGAGGGGGATGAGGGAGGGGAGGGGAGGGGGATGAGGGAGGGGAGGGGGATGAGGGAGGGGAGGGGGATGAGGGAGGGGAGGGGAGGGGGATGAGGGAGGGGGAGGGGAGGGGGATGAGGGAGGGGGAGGGAGGGGATGAGGGAGGGGAGGGGAGGGGGATGAGGGAGGGGAGGGGAGGGGGATGAGGGAGGGGAGGGGAGGGGGATGAGGGAGGGGAGGAGGGGGATGAGGGAGGGGAGGGGGATGAGGGAGGGGAGGGGAGGGGGATGAGGGGAGGGGAGGGGGATGAGGGAGGGGAGGGAGGGGATGAGGGAGGGGAGGGGGAGGGGGATGAGGGAGGGGAGGGGAGGGGGATGAGGGAGGGAGGGGAGGGGGATGAGGGAGGGGAGGGGAGGGGGATGAGGGAGGGGAGGGGAGAGGGGATGAGGGGAGGGGAGGGGATGGGAGGGGATGAGGGAGAGGGAGGGGAGGGGGATGAGGGGAGGGGAGGGGGATGAGGGAGGGGAGGGGGATGAGGGGGGGAGGGGGATGGGGAGGGGAGGGGGATGAGGGAGGGGGGAGAGGGAGGGGAGGGGGATGGGGAGGGGGGAGGGGGGAGGGGAGGGGAGGGGAGGGGATGAGGGGAGGGGAGAGGGGGATGAGGGAGGGGGACGGGGGATGAGGGGGGAGGGGAGGGTAGGGGTTAGAGGGTGGCGTGAGTGGTAGGGAGAGGGACGATCCGAAAGCTCAAGCAAGAGAAG